>NC_085095.1:7389311-7396811 GCF_963422355.1 Corticium candelabrum
GAATACCATTCTTCTCTGCTTACATTTTCTTGCCTTAGTTTTTCCGGCTTGCTTAGGCGTCTCCACAAACGGACCAATATAACAGCTGGACAACATCGATTTCACATTAACCCATTTGTGGATCTAGAATAAACAAAAATCTTTTATTCATAAAAAATTTATGAAGATTAACAAACAGACAGACAGACAACAAACAGACAGACAAACAACAGACACACACACACACACACACAGACAGACACAGACAGACAGACACACAGATGGACAGACACAGACAGACAGACAGACACAGACGAACAGACAGGTAGATCCACAGACAGATGAACAGACAGACAGATGGACAGACTAACAGACACAGACGGACTGAGCGACAGACAGACAGACAGACAGACAGACAACAGATAGACAAACAAACAGACAGACAGACAAACACATAGACAGACAGACAGACAGACAGACAGACACACATATAAACAAAAAAACTCACGATAAAAAATGTAAACAACAAACTGATTAATTAAGCAGTAAGATGTCATGAATGTACATTGTGACATACTTCATTAAACAATTGTGTTGCGTCTTTCCCTGCACCTCTCATGATCTCATCCACACCACCAGGATGAAACTCCAAATAAGGCTTAATGTTGTACACCTCTCCTATTATTAGAAACCGCCCATTAAGACATCTATCCAATGAGTCCATATAAGAATGTCAATGTAGATACAATGTCTGATGGTCTGTCGTTGTAGCTGTCAATCTGTCTGTCAGTTTGTATGTATGTATGTATGTATGTACGTCAATTTGTCTGTCGCTGTGTCTGTCTGTTTGCCTCTCAATTTGCCTGTTATTGCATTTGTCAATCTGTCTGTCTGTTTGTTTGTCTGTCAATCTGTCTGTCTGTCTGTCTGTCATTGTGTCTGTCAATCATCTGTACGTACGTTTGTCTGTCTGTTTGTCTGTCTCTCAATTTGTCTGTCGTTGTATCTGTCAATCTGTCTGCCAGTTTGTCTGTTTGCATGTATGCATGTATGTCAATTTGTCTGTCACTGTGTCTGTCTGTTTGTTTGTCTCTCAATTTGCCTGTTATTGCATCTGTCAATCTGTCTGTTTGTTTGTCAATCTGTCTGTCATTTCTCTGTACGTTTGTTTGTCTGTCTGTCTGTCTCTCAATTTGTCTGTCATTGTGCCTGTCAATCTGTCTGTCTGTCATCGTGTCTGTCAATCATCTGTACGTTTGTCTGTCTATTTGTCTGTCTCTCAATTTGTCTGTCGTTGTATCTGTCAATCTGTCTGCCAGTTTGTATGTATGTATGTCAATTTGTCTGTCGCTGTGTCTGTCTGTTTGCCTCTCAATTTGCCTGTTATTGCATCCGTCAATCTGTCTGTCTGTTTGTTTGTCTGTCAATCTGTCTGTCTGTTTGTCTGTCATTGTGTCTGTCAATCATCTGTACGTATGTTTGTCTGTCTGTTTGTCTGTCTCTCAATTTGTCTGTCGTTGTATCTGTCAATATGTCTGTCGTTGTATCTGTCAATCTGTCTGTCGTTGTATCTGTCAATCTGTCTGTCGTTGTATCTGTCAATCTGTCTGCCAGTTTGTCTGTTTGCCTGTATGTCAATTTGTCGTCATTGTGTCTGTCTGTTTGTTTGTCTCTCAATTTGCCTGTTATTGCATCTGTCAATCCGTCTGTCTATTTGTCTGTCTCTCAATTTGTCTGTCATTGTGCCTGTCAATCTGTCTGTCTGTCATTGTGTCTGTCAATCATCTGTATGTTTGTTTGTCTGTCTGTTTGTCTGTCTCTCAATTTGTCTGTCATTGTATCTGTCAATCTGTCTACCAGTTTGTCTGTTTGCCTGTATGTGTGTTTGTCAATTTGTCTGTCATTGTGCCTGTCAATCTGTCTGTCTGTCATTGTGTCTGTCAATCATCTGTATGTTTGTTTGTCTGTCTGTTTGTCTGTCTCTCAATTTGTCTGTCATTGTATCTGTCAATCTATCTACCAGTTTGTCTGTTTGCCTGTATGTGTGTTTGTCAATTTGTCTGTCATTGTGTTTGTCTGTTTGTTTGTCTCTCAATTTGCCTGTTATTGCATCTGTCAATCTGTCTGTCTGTTTGTCTGTCTCTCAATCTGTCTGTCATTGTGGCTGTCAATCTGTCTGTCTGTCATTGTATCTGTCAATCATCTGAACGTTTGTTTGTTTGTTTGTTTGTTTGTTTGTCTGTCTCTCAATTTGTCTGTCGTATCTGTCAATCTGTCTGCCAGTTTGTCTGTTTGCCTGTATGTATGTATGTATGTATGTATGTATGTATGTATGTCAATTTGTCTGTCATTGTGTCTGTCTGTCTGTTTGCTGCCTCTCAATTTGTCTGTTATTGCATCTGTCAATCTGTCTGGCTGTCTGTCATTGTGTCTGTCTGTTTGTCTGTCACTGTGTCTGTCAATCATTCTCTGTACATTTGTCTGTCTGTTTGTCTGTCTCTCAACATCATATTATGTCTGTCATTGTGTCTGTCAATCTGTCTGTCTGTTTGTCTGTCTGTCAATATGTCTGTCTGCTTGTCTGTTTGTCTGTCTGTCTGTCATTTCTCTATACGTTTGTCTGTCTCTCAATTAGTCTGTCACTGTGTCTGTCAATCTGTCTGTCTGTCTGTCTGTCATTGTGTCTGTCAATCATTCTCTGTATGTTTGCCTGTCTGTTTGTCTGCTCTCAATATGTCTGTCATTGTGTCTGTCAATCTGTCTGTCTGTCATTGTGTCAATCATTTCTTTGTACATTTGTCTGTCTGTCTGTTTGTCTGTCATTGTATCTGTCAGTCTGTTTGCCAGTCTGTCTGTCTGTCATTGTGTCTGTCTACCTCCCTGTCAATATGTCCATCTGTCTGTCACAGTGTGTGTCAATCTGTCTGTCTGTTTGTCTGTCAATCATTTCTCTGTCTGTTTGTCTGTCTGTCTCTCCATTTGTCTGTCACTGTGTCTGTCAATCTGTCTGTGTGTGTCTGTCATTGTGTCTGTCAATCATTTCTCTGTCTGTTTGTCAGTCTGTTTGTCTGCTCTCAATATGTTTGTCATTGTGTCTGTCAATCTGTCTGTCTGTCATTGTGTCTGTCAATCATTTCTTTGTACATCTGTCTGTCTGTTTGTCTGTCATTGCATCTGTCAGTCTGTTTGCCAGTCTGTCTATCTGTCTGTCATTGTGTCTGTCTACCTGCCTGTCAATATGTCCATCTGTCTGTCACAGTGTGTGTCAATCTGTCCATCTGTCTGTCACAGTGTGTGTCAATCTGTCCGTCTGTTTGTCTGTCAATCATTTCTCTATCTGTTTGTCTGTCTGTTTGTCTGTCTCTCCATTTGTCTGTCACAGTGTGTGTCAATCTGTCTGTCTGTCAATACGTTTGTCTGCTCAGCCTGTCTACCCACCAATCTCTCCGTCCTACCTGGCCACACACATCCCTCAACAAACTCACTAATTAAAAACAATCTACAAAAATCAATGACGTCACGACTGCCACACTGACGTCACCTCTCACTGCAATCCACGGATCATCTTCCGTGGCATGTTTCCTCAGGTCATCTTCAGTCACAGCACCGAATATCCCTCGCCCGCCAACTCCAGTCAGATCCTTATTTCTGTCGTTTGACAGTCTCACCCAGTCCATCAGACTGTGTCCCGGCTTTAGAGCCACTTTGGTTCGACCGCTGCCGGTCGCGTTGCCGCCTGTGTTAACTGTCGGAGGAGCGAGAGACATGGTGGCGACTGGAGCGTCGTTGAGAAGAGTTAGAGGGGACGAATGATGTGGAGTGTGTTGATATGACGATGAGTGATGGATTGAGTCGGGAATGGAGCGTGGAGAACTTTTGAGTCTAGTGTCGAGTCCTGTTGACGGGCCCCTTGTTGGTATTTTGGCGCGTGTGTCGTACGGTACGTCTCGTGCGTTGAGGCCGTATAACGACGAATGAATGAATAAAAGAAACGGCTTGAATGGTGTGTATGACACGGACTGAGTAGCGCACTAGGGCAGACGTGTAGTCCCGCCTTTTTATGTAGTTTGTCGCGCGCGTTAATCAAATTAATTAAATAGACTACTGCTACTGTACTAATAACAGTTTTTGAAATTTTAGGTTTTGTTTTGCTAAAAGAGCTGCGTACTTGGCTTACTTTGTTACAAAACTAGAGAAACTGAGCGTGACAAATACGTTTAACGCGCGCTAAACAACAGTAAGTACATACATTATTTAAATTTAAATTTAATTTTTAACGATTAACTATTTAATAAATTTAATGTTTTAAGTTACTATTTAACATTTGACATTAACATTTATTGATTAACTAGAATTTTTAAACTACAGCTTACGTCACGCTAGCGCGCGTTATCTCACACCATGTCTCACGTTGAAGGAGAAGCTTCCGAATCAGAAGAAGAAATATACACAGGCTCATCATTACCATCAACTATCAATACCAAAGAATCTTCACTTCGCGTCCCTTTACTGACACCAACGGCAGAAGTAGTTGAAGGCGAAGCAACAGAATCAGAAGATGAAGATGCAGCAGAGGAACAACATTCAACAATTATTGATAATATACAACCTGCTGTGAAGAGTACAAGAAGACCGGAATATGACACGTGAGAGGTTTTGTGCGAAGTCGATTTTTTATTTAATTTTTTGTTGTTTATTTGTAGGCCTTTACACAGGAAACTGCGTAAGACTAGTTTGACTAAAATGTAGATGTTTTGTGTGGGTGTTTGTTTCTATGTCTGTCTGTCTGTCTGTCTGTCTGTCTGTCTGTCTGTCTACCTGTGTGTGTGTGTGTGTGTGTGTGTGTGTGTGTGTGTGTGTGTGTGTGTGTGTGTGTGTGTGTGTGTGTCTGTCTGTCTGTCTGTCTGTCTGTGTGTGTGTGTGTCTGTCTGTCTGTCTGTCTGTCTGTCTGTCTGTCTGTCTGTCTGTCTAGCTACCTGTGTGTGTCTATCTCTCTGTCTACTTGTCTACCTACCTGTCTGTCTGTCTACTTGTCTATCTACCTGTCTGTCTGTCTACTTGTCTATCTACCTGTGTGCCTGTCTATCTGTCCATCTGTGTGTCTGTCTATCTGTCTATCTACCTGTGTGTCTGTCTACTTGTCTATCTACCTGTGTGTCTATCTATCTGTGTGTCTGTCTACCTGTCTACCTATCTGTCTACTTGTCTATCTACCTGTGTGTCTGTCTGTCTGTCTATCTGTGTGTCTGTCTACCTGTTTGTCTATCTGTCTACTTGTCTATCTACCTGTGTGTCTGTCTGTCTGTCTATCTGTCTGCACTACCTGAGTGTCTGTCTGTCTATCTGTCCATCCATCCATCCACGTGTCTGCATGCTCATCTGTCTATCAATCCGCTCTCAACATACATCTACAATCCCACAGGTGAGAAGAACATCTATTTACATCGTGCCGTCCACCAGCTGGTAACCAAAAGCTACAAAACGTCCAATCAAGGTCTCGCTGTGTGCGCAGAACATCTCAGTAAACTGCAGGGAATCGGGCAGGAAACGTTGGACATTCTTGGCGAAACAAACGAAGATCTCGATAAACTGAAAGAGACAATGGACACGGTGACGTCACGCAACATACTTCCTGTCTTCAAGAAGCCACTCCCACGCACGACCTCACAGACTGAACCGACAACCGAAACCATCGGTCACTAATTATCACAATTTATATCAACTCTGAAATTAATGTTTATAAAAATTAAACACAAAATCGAATGAGTTCTGATTCTGATTGTACAATGTTCTACGTGTCGTTGATTTCTACGTGAATGTCGTACTGCTGGTCGAGACCCAAATAACAGTCGCTCATCACGTATAGTGTGTACACCTTCCTGCCTGGTGTGTCGGGTGTGTAGAATGAAAGATTGGCTGTTGCCTGGCGTCTCACGAAGCCAACACGTTTGAGAACGACGAGTTCTTGTTCTTCGATGTCGCCGATGATGAGCCACCAACCTTCATCTTTCATCTTGGGAAAACGAGGTGCAAAGCAATGTGGCTGTGACAAACAAACATCATTTGAGTAATACAATATGTAGTTGACAGTCACGTGATCCCACATTATCTCACAATGTCACGTGATCTTATAGACATGTCACGTGGCCTAATTTTTGTCATGTGATCTTACATTGTCACGTGATCTGGCCTCACTTTGTCACGTGATCTCACATAGTCTGCTTTGTCACGTGATCAGGATAATCACAATTTAAATCAAAATGAAATCTGGTCACATGACGTTAGGTAATTAGTCATGTGACCAGGTCATTGAGTGTTGAATCTAATCTAATTTGTGGTATTGAAATGGCTTAAAGAGTAGTCACGTGACTGAACTAACCAATTACCAATAAATAAAAAATAAACAATTAGTAAATTAATAAATAGTAATTATCAAATTTAATAAATAATAAATAATTAATTAATAATATTAATAAATAATTAAATGCATAATAAAATAAAACTTAAAAATAATTAATAAAATAATAAATCGTAAAATAAGAAATAATTTAAAATAGCAAAATTTAATTTTAACATTAATTATTTAATTACTAAAATTTTACTAAAATTAATTAATTAATTAATAATAAAAAGAAATAATAAAAATCAAAATAATTACAAACAGTACAGCACACACTTACCTTGTCTGATTGATTCAAACGACGTAGATCGACTCGTAAAACAATCTCTGAATCAACACACAAGGGGATCCAGTCTCTAACTGGTCCCTTCACATCATGTGTGACATCAACCACAATATTGTTCACTTTCGATGATCGTTCAACGCCTTCACTGGATGATGAAGAATTTGATGTTCGAAGACAAAGTGAGACCGACAACTGAGGAAGTCCAGACAAAACGCTAACAATCTAATAAGAAAGACAGACATAAAATCAGTGACGCGGACGGCAGCACGTGGTGTTTAGTTGTTTAGTCAAATGCTAGTGTTTGATATGAAGCAACAAAAGGGAAACAACAGTGAGACATGGGGAGAGAGAGAGAGGGAGGGAGGGAAGAGGAGGGAGGGAGGGAAGAGGAGGGAGGGAGGGAAGAGGAGGGAGGGAGGGAGGAGGGAGGAGGGAGGGAGGGAGGGGAGGAGGAGGGAGGGAGGGGAGGAGGAGGGAGGGAGAGGAGGAGGATGGAGGGAGGGGACGAGGAGGGAGGGAGGGGAGGAGGAGGGAGGGAGGGGAGGAGGAGGGAGGGAGGGGAGGAGGAGGGAGGGAGGGGAGGAGGAGGGAGGGAGGGGAGGAGGAGGGAGGGAGGAGGGGAGGGAGGGAGGTAGAGAGGGAGGGAGGGAGGGAGAAGGACAGTAACAAGAGCTATGAAATGTTGACGTAATAAAGAGATTTGAAAAGATTGTTTTGCAGTTGAATTTGTGTGTTTTGTAGTGAGTTGTCTCAGATGTTGACAATTTACTGTACGTAAAAAGATTCAAACAGACAGACAGACAGACAGACAAATGGACAGGCAGACAGACAGACA
>NC_085095.1:7401811-7414311 GCF_963422355.1 Corticium candelabrum
TCCCTTGTCATCAAACTGTGGCCGACCGGCACGTCCCATCATCTGTAATACATCAGTGATTGGGAAGTCAGCGTATCGATGCGTCTTCCCGTCAAAGTATTCGGTGCCTTTGATCACAACCAAATGTGCAGGAAAATTGACTCCCCAGGCTAATGTGGATGTGGCAACAAGAATCTGTAATATAAAATTGACTTGTTGGCTGATAAAAGTATTGATGTGATTGAAAGGTTTTGTACTGTACAGTCCTGACTATCCGGGCATTTCGACAGTCTACAAAATCTGTCTGTCTGTCTGTCTGTCTGTCTGTCTGTCTGTCTATGTCTGTCTGTCTGTCTGTCTGTGTGTCTGCCTGTGTGTCTATGTCTGTCTGTCTGTCTGTGTGTCTGTTTGTTTGTGTGTGTGTGTGTGTGTGTGTGTGTGTGTGTGTGTGTGTGTGTGTGTGTGTGTGTGTGTGTGTGTGTGTGTGTGTGTGTGTGTGTGTCTATGTCTGTCTGTCTAAGTGTCTGCGTGTTTGTCTGTCTGTTTGTCTGTCTGTCTGTTTGTCTGTCTGTGTGTCTGTCTGCTTGCTTGTCTGTCTGTCTGTCTGTTTTGTGTCTGTCTGTGTCTGTTTGTGTGTGTCTCTGTGTGTCTGTCTGCTTGCTTGTCTGTCTGTCTGTTTTGTGTGTCTGTCTGTGTGTCTGTCTGTTTGTCTGTCTGTTTGTCTGTCTGTGTGTCTGTCTGTCTTATGTCAGTTGACCTGCATACCACTACATCACTACAATACCTGAATCTTCTGATTGACAAAGAGCTCTTCTGTCATTTTCCTGTCATCCTCATGTAATCCAGCATGGTGCAGACCAATACCAAATGCAAGAGTTAGTTTCAAGTTGTTGTCCTTCACAACTGGAAGCAAACCATCAAGCTAAAACACAACAATCAATAGATCAATAGATGAGTGTGTGCGTGTGTGGGTGCATGCATGCATGTGTGTGTGTGTGTGTGTGTGTGTGTGTGTGTGTGTGTGTGTGTGTGTGTGTGTGTGTGTGTGTGTGTGTGCATGCGTGCATGTGTGTGTGTGTGTGTGTGTGTGTGTGTGTGTGTGTGTGTGTGTGTGTGTGTGTTGTGTGTGTGAACATCCAACCTAACCTCCTTCTCTGGCATGTGGAGCCACTGTTTTGGATTGTCTGATGCAGCCAAGTACGAAATCAGATCCAACGCTGTTACACGAGTCTGTCGTCTCGATGAAACAAAGATAAGAACTGGTTTAGCTGGTGAGTGAGTTCGAATAGCAACAAACGTTGGCTTGTTCATGGACGCCATTCGAGGACAATAATGTTTGCCTGGAAAACCTTGAATGTGAACTTCTAAGGGAACAGGACGAACAGATGGACGAAAGTTGAACAATCCAACCTGCAAATGGAAGCACAGCTGCTGAGAGAGGCAAGTTTGCTAAGGTTGAGTTCTTAAGTGTATAGATATCACAAAAGAAGAAAGACAGACAGACAGACAGACAGACAGACATACAGACAGGCAGGCAGTCAGGCAGGCAGGCAGGCAGGCAGGCAGGCAGGCAGGCAGGCAGGCAGGCAGGCAGGCAGGCAGGCAGGCAGGCAGGCAGGCAGGCAGGCAGGCGGGCAGGCGGGCAGGCGGGAAGGCAGGCAGGCAGGCCCAATTCCAAGTTCTTCTGAAGGATCTATCAGCTGCATCATGTGTTGCCTGCAGACAAATCCATTGCTGTTTGATGAGCAATACCAAAAAATTACAATGAAGATTGACTTTGGAAAGTACCAATAACGTTGTATCATTTATTCTTGCAAACCCACAGTCTCAGTGCTCATCTGCAAGGTTTAGGTCTCTTCAGGGAGTAAGAGCATGTGCATGGCTTGACTCAATACCTAGCTCTTTCAACAAAGTTTGCATTAAAGCCTGGCGAGTTTCGTCTAGCAACACGTTTGAGGTTGGGTTGTGAAATGCCCCTTGGATCAGTGATTTCCACTTGTGAATGTGGGAAAGATGTTGATGGGGATGGATACCATTTTCTGACTTGCAAAACTGGAGGTGGGCCTATATGGACTCATGAAACACTATCGAGTGTCTGAAGCAACTGTTTACAGCAACTAAATATGACACATCAGTGAAAACCAAGAAATCTATATATTAATATTAATACTGATGACAGACCCCATATCATTGCATTTGATGCACAATCTGGGTGTGATGTTGAACTTGACATTTCAGTGGCTCACCCATGGGCCAAACATAATATTTCCCAGGTAGCTTTGGAAGATGGTGCAGCTGCAGTCAAATGAGAAGTCGTGAAATCACAGAAATATGCTGGTGAGTTGGACATGTGGGGCAGATCCTCCAACTGTATTGCCCTAGTTTTTGAACATTTTGGAAGATGGGGACACGATGCTCTTCAGTTCTTTAATTGACTGTCCATTCTCTCAACAGATGAAGATGGAAGGAAGAACAACAGAGAGTTCAAGATGTACTGTGGCGTCGCTGTTTGTCTATAGCATTGCAAAGATGCAATGCTAATGTGATTAGTAGAAAATTAGGAAGAGCAGGACAGTTTACAAACTCTTTGAATGTTTATGAAGCATTTGTTAATTATAAGTAGTTGGGTTTTGTTGTATGGCCCATTGTGGGCTTTGGACTGGTATTTGGACAATTAGACTGTAATAGTGCTGATATATGAAAATATATGTATTGACAGACAGACAGACAGACAGACAGACAGACAATGATTGCAGACCCGATATTGTGGTGTTTGACACTGATGAGGGATCGAACATTAACCTAGATGTTGCCTTTGCTCATCCGTGGAGCTCTCAAGTCTTATCAAAATCGGCAGAAGAAGATGGATTCACGGCTTCAGCAAGGGAGGAGTGTAGGAGGAAGAAGTATGCTAAGATAGCCCTGTCTGGTGGAGGTACTACTAGCTACACTCGTCCCGTTAGTCTTTGAACATTTTGGGAGATGGGGGCAAGAAGCAGAAAGATATTTGAATACTCTTGCGTCCAGAGCAAGGGACTGTGAAGGGAAGAAGAGCCATTCTGAGTTTGTCTGCTACTGGAGGAAACGTATAGCTGTAATTGTGCAGAAAGCTAATGCTGGAGTGATACTAGAAAAATTGAAGAGGATAACAGGAGGTCGGGAAGATGGGGTCATGGGTGAAGATTTGGACGTACAATGTAGCATGCACTAGTTAGTTGATTACATACAGTTCAGTTGTAGTTTATGGTAGTTAATTAAGATTCTTTGCGTTTGATGTAAATGGCATAGGTGGTTTTAGCCTTTTTAAGGTTGAGACAGAGACAAGGATTAGTGTATATTTAGTGTTGTAATTGTGCTTAAAATGTATGGAAATAAATGAAGACAGACAGCCAGACAGACAGACCGACAGAGAGACAAACACACAAACAGATAAACAGACAGACAAACAGACAGACAAACAGACAGACAAACAGACAGACAGAGATAGACAGACAGAAAACAGACAGACAGACAGACAGACAGACAGACAGACAGATAAAGACTAGCTTTTAAGCTCTTGATGGAAATTTCTTTGGATTTGAAAAATATATGTATTTGACAGACAGACAGACAGACAGATAGACAGACAGACATACAGACTTTGTGATTTTAGTTCTAATTGTCTTAGACTGTAATAGCGATGATGTGTGAAAATATATGTATTGACAGACAGAAAGACAGACAGACAGAAAGACAGACAGACAAAAACATCAATAAATAAACAAACACAGACAGACAAAAAACCAAATAAAATTAAACAAAACCAAAATAAACAAACACACAGACAAACAAATAAAACAAATAAACAAACAAAAACTTAAATAAATAATAAAACAAATCCACTAACAACAACTCACTACCTGCTTTATTCCCAACCAATCCGCCAAGTCTCTTGCATTTGCCAAAGCCGTCGACAATCCCACGACTCGTACACGTTTCTCGGTGTGCGACGATATAAAGTTTGTCCTCGACACAATCACCTCCAGCACAGGTCCTCGTTCATCCCCCAACAAGTGAATCTCGTCAATCACAAGCAGAGCAACGGCCTGAACGTACGAACGATTCTGCCAGCTACGAGACACTCCGTCCCATTTTTCGGGAGTCGTCACGATCAGATCAGCAGTGGCGATCGCTTTCATGTCAGGAGTGACGTCACCAGTTAACTCGATGACTCTACACAGTGAATACTGTAATGTGTGTGTGTGTGTGTGTGTGTGTGTGTGTGTGTGTGTGTGTGTGTGTGTGTGTGTGTGTGTGTGTGTGTGTGTGTGTGTGTGTGTGTGTGTGTGTGTGTGTGTGTT
The DNA here is from genome assembly GCF_963422355.1 of Corticium candelabrum. Taxonomy (NCBI): domain Eukaryota; kingdom Metazoa; phylum Porifera; class Homoscleromorpha; order Homosclerophorida; family Plakinidae; genus Corticium; species Corticium candelabrum. The sequence goes on from NC_085095.1 coordinate 7,406,131, forward strand.
GTGATGAGTTGTGTGCGTACTTCTTTCCTAGTGTTTCCTGTATTCGTACTTTCCAGTCTTTGATTCTCTCTCGAACGAGTGCCTTTAGCGGTGCAATGTAGACGGCCTGAAGGAGAAAGGAAGAGAGAATGAGAATGACTAATGAGGTGACTGAGTTGAAAGTTTAGATTATTGACAATATACAAACAAAAAGACATCAACAAACAGACAAACAGACAGACAGACAGACAGACAGACAAACAGACAAACATAAACAAACAAATGCATTGAAAGACACAAACACAAAACAATGTACAAACCAAAAGATATCGACAAACAAACAAACAGATAAACAAACAAACACACAAACAGATACAGACAGACAAACTAGACAGACTGATAGACAAACAGACAGACAGACAGACAGACAGACAGACAGACAGATAAACAAACAAACAAATGCACTGAAAGACACAAACACAACACACACACACACACACACACACACACACACACACACACACACAATACACAAACACAAACATATCAATAAACAACCAAACAGACAGACAGACAAACAGACAAACAACCAAACAGACAGACAGACAGACAGAAAAACACCAGACAGACAGAGAACAGACAGACAAACAAACAAACAAATGCACTGAAAGACAAACACTAACAAACAATATACAAACACAAACATATCAACAAACAACCAAACAAACAGACAGACAAACAACCAAACAGACAGACAAACAGACAAACAACCAGACAGACAGACAAACAGACAGACAGACAGACAGACAGACAGACAGACAAACACACAGACCAACAACCAAACAGACAGACAAACAGACAAACAACCAGACAGACAGACAAACAAAAAACAAACAAACAAACAAACAAACATACCTTCATGCCTGGATACTCTCTAAATATCCTAAAAATGGCAAGTTCTGCAGCGACCGTCTTCCCACTTCCCGTCGGCGATCCAAGCAACACGTTTGCGTCCGTGTGATACAACGTATGAAACACCTGCGTCTGCACAGGATTGAAATGAGTGAACTTATACAAACCCTCAAGCCTTTCATCGTTCAACACGTTGATGGCAAGCGGCTGCAAGTTGAGGAGGTTGGTATGAGGTGGATGTCGGTCGGGAAGAATGAGATGTTGGAACGAGAGAGCAACGATGGCCTCGGCTCCGAGCCATCGGTCGGATACTGCGTGAACGATGTATTGAGATGGGAGAGGCTCGAAGATTGGAATGGTGAATACGAGTGTTTGAACTTCGTTGTTCACAACCTAATGAGTGATAATGACTGACAAACTTGATATACAAAGATTAATTAATATTAATTATTTCTTTGTTCACAACCGAACGAGTGATAATGACCAATAAATGTGACACATAAAAATTAATAATTAATTAAATAAATCAATTTAAAAAAATAAATAATTAATTAAATAAATGAATAAATAAATAATAAGTAATAAATAAAAATAATAATAATAAATAAATAATTAAATAATTCATTCATTCATTCATTCATTACTTCTATTGGTATTTATAAATGTTAGCTTGTGTATTGTTGTATACTTGACTAATTAATATTAATTACTTATCAGATTGGAATGGTGAATACGAGTGTTTGAACTTTGTTGTTCACAACCTAATGAGTGATAATGACTGACAAACTTGATATATAAAGATTAATTATTTATGTATATTGGTATCTATAAAAATTACTTAATTTTTCATTTTTATTTTTATAAATGTTAGCTTGTGTATTGTTGTATATTTTGACTAATTAATATTAACTATTTATTATGTGTCGTGATCAACCAGATCAGTCTGGTTTGTAAAGTCTATTACAAGTACCGGAAGCAAACCCTGCTTCAGAAGTAGGGTAGGTGTTCCTAATTGTGGACACTACCTGGTAATTTGAGTTACAAACGCTCTTTCACTGGTAACCTGCTACGGAGAGAGAGGGAAACACGTCCGATGTAAGCACCAATGTCTAAGCTTTGAAACAATACCTGTACGACTAGAATTGCACAACGTCTGCTAGCGCACTAGCAAATATACGGGATAACGTCTGTGAACAGCTCAAACGGGGGTGTATCCTAATTGTGGACATTTTTTCTCCGCCACAGAAAGCGACTGGGTCTGAGTAACAAGTGGACTAGATACCTGAATGGTTGCCTCACAAGCTGGTATTTTGGGCCACAATCAAAACCATGTTCTGTTGTGTATCACCACGATTTACTTGCGAACTGTTAGCACCTACAAGGTTCCTCCCATCACATCCACAAATTCGAGATATACGAATCGATCTTTTGTTGGATCACGAAAGTGCCCTGATGTTAGTTAAGCAATTATCGAGTACCTTGGTAAAGTTTTGAGCCTATAGTTATGTTGACTGTAACGTGCTAGAGACACGCATTATGTGCATGGAGCGAACGTGTAATTCCAGTCCAGTAAACACATAAATATCTTTACTCACACTAGATCTAGACATCAGTAATCCACTGACAATCTAGCTGTTCACACTGCTACTACATCTGGCCACAATAGGGTATGAAATGAGAACAAACAAAGTAGGCGGAATGTCAATATCAGCGACATTCGTAATCCAGTCAGAATTAGATTGTCTTCACTGCTACTAGATCTGGCAACAATAAGACACAAAATGCAAACCTACAAACTCACCTAGCAAAAAGATGCTAGAACCACAGTTTACAGTTCAGACGTTCATCTAAACATGATTGATCGTCTCCTGCATTGTATCGGAGACAGAACACTTGGTTTCTGCAAAATTTGAAAGGCACAACGCCATTTTACACAGAGGTGATACACCACAGAACATGGTTTTTTTTTTTTTTTGATTGCGGGCCAAAATACCAGCTTGTGAGGCAAACATTCAGGTATCTAGTCCAGCTGTTACTCAGGCTCAGTCGCTTTCTGTAACGAAGAAAAAAGTGTCCACAATTAGGATACACCCCGCGTTCAGGCTGTTTACAGACGTTATCCCGTATATTGTGCTAGTGCACTAGCTGACATTGTGCGATTCTAGTCGTACAGGTACCGTTACGAAGCCTAGACATTGGTGCGTATATCAGACATGTTTCACTGTCTCTTCATGCAGGCTACCACAGAAAACAGCAATTGTAACTCAAATTACCAGGGAGTGTCCACAATTAGGTACACCTACCCTACTTAGACCATCACGGCTGTCTAGAAAGAAGACATGACTTTACGAAGGATCCGAGTAGATCCCAGAAGCACTGTTTTCTGTAAGTGCTGCAGGTTGTGATGACCTGGAATAATGTCCAGCCACTGTGCAATACCTACGTGCACTGTGCCCAAAGCTCCCAAGACCACCGGAACCACCAGTGTTCGACAATGCCACATGCGGCTTGTCTCCACTCGCAAGTTGCTGTACTTCGCCAACTTCTCAGCATGTTTCTTGCCAATGTTGCCATCAGCAGGACAGCTGATATCAATAAGAAGACAAGTGTTTGTCTTCTCATTTCTGAGACAGATGTCTGGACAATTGGCTTTGATCTTCTTGGCATTGGGGATGGTGGTATCCCACATCATAGTAATGTCATCCGTCTCCACAAGCCTATCAGGATGATGCTGATACCATCTGCTCTCCACTGTAACCCCAAAATTGTGACAAACATCCGAGTGAATGATGGAGGCCACCTGATTGTGTCGATCAGTGTAGTTCGTCGGTGCCAAAGCATTACAGCCTGCCACAATGTGGTCGACTGTTTCCAGGCCTACACTGCACATGTGGCAAGTAGGACTGACACCACGATATAGAATCTTGCGCTCATAGTACCGAGTCCGAAGAGCTTGGTCTTGAGCAGCAACAACCAGTCCCTCAGTTGCAGCAGGAAGATTCGCTGCCTTTAGCCATCCGTAGGTCTCTTTCATGTCCACAGGCGGTTGCTCAGTGAGATGGCGATACTGCCCGTGCATAGGCTTCCCGCTCCTGGACCGCACACAAGAGAACTGCAACACGTACGGTAATGTCTCACATCTGTTTCAGGCGCTTGCTCGAAGCCACCTTCAACAGAGATGGATGCATTCCTGTGTAAGCATTGCGACTTGTCGGCCAAAGCAAGACTCCTCCACAGCTGTGCAGTAAAGCAAACAAGCCATGCGCTTGATCGAGTGTAAAGATTTTCCAGAGTCACATTCCCGTATCATCTGTAGGAAAGGATCAGAACTGTCAGCAAGGTAACAGTTCAGCCTCACAATACAAGATTGATACGTCAACGCAATCTGTTGTAACCCCCTACCCCCATCACTGCAAGGAGAATACAGTCGGTCAACGTCTGCAGAAGGATGGTGGACACCGTGCATAGAGAGGAGCTTTCTGGTCCGTCGACTGAGCCGCTGCAGGTCCGTGCACCCCAATGAATGACGCCAAAACCGTAAGTGAGAACCGGTAGTGCAAACCCATTGATGGCTACAATCTTGTTCCAACCATACAACTCAGTCCAGAGAACCACCTTCACTCTGCAGAAGTACTCACGATAGAGTCTCTCCCGCATCATGCTGTGCTGAATACCGTTACTCTCATCTACACCCAAGTACTTGGAGACTTGACCTTATTATTATGTGTTGCTATGACCCTCCATAATGGGCAAGTGGGGTCTTTACCCCATCTGGGCGCCCACCAACCCAGAGGTGAGCCCAGCAGGGTACATGTTTCTGTGTAGTCCACACAGCAATCAAATGACTAGCCAATTCAATATAGATTGAAGGCATAATGGTAACTGCAAACTCAATACAGCACTATTATTATGTGTCGTGCTCAACCAGATCAGTCTGGTTTGTAAAGTCTATTGCAAGTACGGGAAGCAAACCCTGCTTCAGAAGTACTTAGACCATCACGGCTGTCTAGAAAGAAGACATGACTTTACGAAGGATCCGAGTAGATCCCAGAAGCACTGTTTCTGTAAGTGCTGCAGGTTGTGATGACCTGGAATAATGTCCAGCCACTGTGCAATACCTGCGTGCACTGTGTCCAAATCTCCCAAGACCACCGGAACCACCAGTGTTCGACAATGCCACATGTGACTTATCTCCACTCGCAAGTTGCTGTACTTCGCCAACTTCTCAGCATGTTTCTTGCCAATGTTGCCATCAGTAGGACAGCTGATATCAATAAGAAGACAACTGTTTGTCTTCTTATTTCTGAGACAGATGTCTGGACGATCGGCTTTGATCTTCTTTGCAGTGGGGATGGTGGTATCCCACATCATAGTAATGTCATCCGTCTCCACAAGCCTATCAGGATGATGCCGGTACCATTCTGCTCTTCACTGGAACCCCAAAATGGCGACAAACATCCCAGTGAATGATGGAGGCCACCTGATTGTGTCGATCAGTGTAGTTCGTCGGTGCCAAAGCACTACAGCCTGCCACAATGTGGTCGACTGTTTCCAGGCCTACACTTATTATTATTATTATTATTATTATTATTTACGTATTTATTTATACATTTTTAATACTTTTATTCAAAATTAATTTTATTTATTATTTAGTTATATTTATTAATTTTTACCTTTCATTAATTAATTAAATTAATTAATTATATATATTTATTAATTAAAGTCCGTTCAAAGAATGGAGAGCCAGTGGGAAAATTCCCGTATCTCAGCAAATACATTGATAAACATATCAGTCGAGAGCATGTACATGACTAGGTGGAGTCAGATCTCTGGACAAATTAACTCTATTGATCAAGGGTTAGTAGATACAGCATGCTTCCGGAAAGGGACTCCTCCCATACATTACTGACAAAGAATACCGTCAGTAAATGACACCCTCGAGACTAATTGTATTAATCGTTGTTGTCATTCTCGTCGTCTCATAGGAGGATCTCTTCACTGTCTGAAGAGTCCTCTGCACCTACTAATCTCTCTACCGCTTGTTCTACCTCACTGTCTGACATTCTGTAATGGTTTTCCACTTTCTGGATGATGTGGTCGACACACTTCTTCCATTTTGCCGCCGTCACATTTTCAACGCCTTCTCTGGCCAGTTTGAATGGCAGAAAAGTGTTGCACAGGACAGACCCTGGCATACTAAAGTAGATAATAGTAGGCAGTGAGGTCTGGGTAGCAACCATTGCTCTGATTGCTCATTTATCGATTGTTAGTATTACAATCCAGGATGATAGCAATATTGTTGTTTCCGCCCAATATGTCTTATCTGGTAACCACATTTCCCACAGGCTCTCCATTCTTTGAACGGACTTTAATTATATATATCTAATTATGTATTTATTACTAATTAATTATTAATTTTATTTATTAATTTCTTTATACTAATTATTAACAATTAATAATTATTTATGTATTACTAATTAATTATTACTTTTATTTATTATTTTTATGGTTTATTTAAATTATCTAATTATAACGTATAATGACATAACACAATACCAAACACATTGTAACACAAACTCATTGTAAACAAATCACTACAACAGTAACATTCCTATTCCTCAACTGCAACTCACGTGTTTCTTCTGCAATAAGAAAAATTCCGAATGATAGAGATGGTCGTTCTCCACGTCTTCCACCCATATCCACCACGGCTCACTTGTTGCACCATGTACACGATTATTCCACTCAAACTGTGGCTCAATAGAGAGACGAACCATCAGAACGGTCCGTGTGATTGGCTGAATGCTCGCAGCCAATGAAATAGTTGGAAACTGGTTCACACATTGTTTTATCCGACTGCCCATACGAACGTGTCTTACCATGTGACCTATACAAATATGTTTGATATTAATGAGATTTATTCAAACAAAGTGTGTTGTGTGTGTGTGTGAGCGTGTGTGTGTGTGTGTGTGTGTGTGTGTGTGTGTGTTTGCATGTGAGTGTGTGTGTGTGTGTGTGTGTGTGTGTGTGTGTGTGTGTGTGTGTGTGTGTGTGTGGTGTCTGTCTGTCTGTCTGTCTGTCTGCCCGTCTGTCTGTCTCTCCATCTGTCTGTGCATGTGTGTGTGTGTCTGTCCAATTCACCAATTTCCTCAGATGTCATATCTCTCATTCTCTCCACCGTCAGTTTCCCGGCTTCGAGTTTATTCAAAATTTCTGGTGACAGTAAAGAGAATTGCCTCAAAGAACTCTGAAATCCCCAGAGTCTCTTATCAACTGTTTTACACAAAGTCATCAACCTTCCCGCCATTGTTGGCCATCCACGATGAAGAGCAATCTCAAAGAGAGCACGTATTATACGAGCAACATTCTATAATACAGAGAAAAAATATTACAATAAATTAAGTCAAAAATATAAATATTTAAAAATAAAAAATAATAATAAAATGAATTAATTAACTCAAAATATTTATGTAAAGTTTCAATAAATAAATAATTAAATTAATTAATTAACCTAAACATAACTAAATTAATTAGTTAAATAACTCAAAATATTTATGTATAGTTTCAAGAAAATGATTAATTATTTACATAGTCAATTAATTAATAATTATTTAATTAACTATTTAATTAATAATTAATTAACTATTTAAATCATTAATAATTATTTAATGAACTATTTAATCAATTAATAATTATTTAATTAACTATTTAAATCATTAATATTTATTTATTTATTTAACTAATTAATAATTAATTAAATAGCTCAAATATTTATGTAAAATTTCACAAAATTTAATTAATTATTTAATTAAATAACTCCAAATATTTATGTAAAGTTTAAAAAAAATTAATTAACTTAATATATTTATGTTTTTAAAGACTTAGATGGTAGAGCATTGGAATAAAATTATGTTAGTCATTGGATGGTACATATGTATGCAGGATGTTATATTTTTAAAACTAAATAAATTAATTAATTTGTTAAATAACTCAAAAAATTTATGTAAAGTTTCAAATATTAATCAATAAATAATTAATTAATTAATTAAATACCTCAAAATATTCATGTAAAGTTTTCAAATAATAAATAAATAATTAATTGATTTAACTCAAAATATTTATGTAAAATTTTCAAATAATAAATAAATTAATTAATTATTTAACTTAAAAATATTTATGTAAAGTTTTAAAAATATATATTACTTAACATATTTATGTAAAGTTTTCAAATAATAAATAAATTAATTAATTATTTAACTTAAAATATTTTTTATGGAAAGTTTCAAAAAA
>NC_085095.1:7419311-7434311 GCF_963422355.1 Corticium candelabrum
CACATATATTTTCAAACATTCATCTATCATACAAAGAGTGCTAGGCAATGACATAATGTTTTAGGTGCTACAGTACACAGGAAAAAGCACTAAAAACAGTAACAACTTAACTTAAAAGATAACCCAGGTCAGCCTAGTGGCTAAAGAACTGGGTTGAGTACTTAGCGCTACTTGTGTCACTTGACAAGCTTGCCATCTTCCTCAGTATGACTTTGGCATTGCATTTTTCTGTCTGTCTGTCTGTCTGTCTGTCTGTCTGTCTGTCTGTCTGTCTGTCTGTGTATTTGTCTGTCTGTCTGTCTGTCTGTCTGTCTGCATGTTTGTCTGTCTGTCTGTGTGTCTGTCTGCCCGCCTGTCTGTCCATCGGTTGATCTGTTTTCTGTTTGTCTATTTGTTTGTATTTTTTGTCTTTCTGTCTGTCTGTCCGTCTGCCCGCCTGCCTGTCCATCTGTCTGTCCGTCTGTCTGTTCATCTTGTCTGTCTGTCTGTCTGTCTGTGTATTTGTCTGTCTGTCTGTCTGTCTGTCTGTCTGCATGTTTGTCTGTCTGTCTGTGTGTCTGTCTGCCTGCCTGTCTGTCCATCTGTTGGTCTGTTTTCTGTTTGTCTATTTGTTTGTATTTTGTCTTTCTGTCTGTCTGTCCGTCTGTCCGCCTGACTGTCCGTCTGTCTGTCCGTCTGTCCGTTCATCTTGTCTGTCTGTCTGTCTGTCTGTCCGGGTGTCTCTCTGTCTGTCTGTCCGGGTGTCTCTCTCTCTGTCTGTCTGCCTGCCCATCCATCTGTCTGTCCGTCCGTCTCTCTGTTCGTCTGTCTATTGGTCTGTGTGTGTGCATGTGCACGAGCGTCTGTGTGTCTGTCTGCCTGCCTGCCTGCTTGCCTGTCCCTCCATCCCTTTGCCCGTCTGTTTGTTTTCTGTCTGTCTGTCTCTGTCTATATTATCCTCCATCTCTCTCTCTCTACACTTGTCTGTCTCTCTTTCAAATCAATTTCCACAAAAAAGTCCCACAACTATCCCAATATTTTCCACACTCACCTGTCTCAACGTTCGAGCCACTAAACTCTCTATGACAGACCCTCTATCTTCATGAAGCAAATGCACTTCATCGATAATAAGCAACTTCACAGCAAGAGTAAGAGCCACATCTCCAGTTCCTTTCCTCGTCACGACATCCCACTTCTCCGGCGTTGTCACAAGCATCTAAAAACACAACAAAAGTTGTTAATATTTATATTTTTAAATTTTGCAGGTAAAAGTATTATACATTGATATCAATACGTATTGCAGCTTTATTTGTGGTAAATATTAATGTAATGGTAGTTGTTAACCTATATAATGTATTCTGTCTAGTTACATTATGTTCACACACACACAGACACACACAGACACACAGACACACACAGACACACACACACACACACACACACACACACACACACACACACTGACACACACACACACACACACACACACACACACACACACACACTGACACACACACACACACACACACACACACACACTCACACTCACACACACACACACACACACACACACACACACACACACACACTGACACACACACACACACACACACACACACACACACACACACACACACACACACACACACACACACACAACAGTTAAACTCAACCTACACCCCAACATCACTATCCACCTTACCTGTGTTTTCTGTATCTCTGCCTTCGTCAACTGCATATCGCCCGTCAACTCCCTCACAGCCACGCCCAACGGCATCAACCGCTGACCAAACGTCCTCACCATCTCAGCAGCAAGCGCCTTCATCGGAGCCACATAAACAATCTTAAACTCATCCTTCTTGATCACGTTATTCCGAATATGTTGCTTGAGTTCTCTCATCACAGCCAACATGGCAATGTTTGTTTTCCCAGCTCCGGTTGGAGCAGAAACCAGCAGATTCTCGTTGGTCTGATAAGCAGTGGGATAGACAATCGACTGAATTCGATTCAGGCTTTTCATGCCACGAAAGACGAGTTGGAGTAGATCGTCGAGCTCGGAGATTTTGACTAGTTTGTTTGTTTCGTTTGGCGGGAGTGAGCTGGTTGGTGGGATGTATACCTCTTCGAACACACGAGTTTGGGTACGTTTGGCATCTTGAGGAAGCATAAGCTAAAATTTATATCAATTGAACAATTAATATATAATATAAAAATTAATAAAATTTATAAAATTGTATTTAATAATAAAATATAATAAAATTAATTAAATTTATAAAATTGTATTTAAATAATAAAATATAATAAAAATTAATAAAATTTATAAAATTGTATTTAATAATAAAATATAATAAAATTAATTAAATTTATAAAATTGCATTTAATAATGAAATATAATTAAATTAATAAAATTTATAAAATTGTATTTAATAATAAAATATAATAAAAATTAATTAAAGTTAGTAATAAAATTTATAAAATTATATTTAAATAATAAAATATATTAAAAATTAACTAAATTTAGTAATAATAAAATTTATATTATTATATTTAAGTAATAACAAAAAATATTAAAAATTAATTAAATTTATAAAATTACATTTAATAATAAAATATAATAAAATTAATTAAATTTATAAAATTTGATTTCAATATTAATAAAATTTACTATAAATTAATTAAATTTATTTAAATACTACATATAATAAAAATTAATAAAATTAATAAAATTACGTTTAAGTAATAATAAAAATATTAAAGATTTATTAAAATTAATTTATAAAATTCTTCAAATAATAAAATATTATAAAATTATTTAAATTTATAAAACTTAATTTTAATATTAATAAAATTTACTATAAATTGATTAAATTTATTTAAATACTAAATATAATAAAAATTAATTAAAGTTAATTTATAAAATTATTTAAATAATAAAATATAATAAAATTAATTAAATTTATAAAATATAATTTCAATATTAATAAAATTTATTATAAATAATAAAACATATTAAAAAATAATTAAATTAAATTTATAAAATTATATTTAAATAATAAATTATATTAATAATAATTAAATTTATAAAATTTTAAGTGATAAGAAAATCACATTAATTAATTAAATAAATAATTTCAATGACATCACACCTTTGCTCCTCCTACAAACGCACTCTCCTGTTGAGCCTTCAGTTGCACATCATAAACATGCGGGTAGATCTCTGCAGGATGAGGCTGCATCCTCACCTTACCAGAAAACAAAGGCGCATTCGACGCTCTCATCAACGCATTTTCTCTCTCAATCCGCAGCCTTTCAGGGTCAAATCCAAGCGATTGGAGGCGATTCTCTTGACCCATGTTTACGTCATGTTTCTGTTCTCGTTTCGCCATCCGTCGTTCTTCCTTTCTCTGTTGCTTCTTGATGAGACGTTCTTGGTCTGATTGTATTGTTACTTGTGATGCAATGTGTGGGGTTTTCATGTGCTGATGTTTTGTGAGTTGATGTTGTTGTGGTGGCGGTGAGAGGTCAAGCGAGGGTGAGCTGACTGTTGCTTCGATTATTTCTTGACGTCGAGACAAAAGTTCTTGGATGAGATCAAATTTGTCGAATCCAACCAAGTCAAAGAGCTGGATAGTGAAGTATAGTGTTAGATTGGAATTTATTGTGTGAATAGATGAAGTGAGAAATAATGGACAAACAGTAGACAGACAAACTGACGGTTGAATAGGTAGACAAACAAGATGACAAACAAATGATAAACATAGAGGTAGACAATAAATAGGCACACACAGAAAACAGCAAAAAAACAGACAAGCTGATAGACAGACAGAAAGACAGCCAGCCATGCAGTCAGTTTGTCAGTCACACAGACAGACAGACAGACAGAGGGACAGAAAGGCAAAAAGAAAGACAGACAGACAGACAGACAGACAGATAGACAGACAGATCAACAAACAAAAAAAGACAGCAAGCCAGTCAAACAGAAGACAGACAAACACACAGACAGACATTTAGTGTTAGAAATGTAATGTAGGGTTTGTGTTTCAATAAATGAAATTGACACACAGATAGACAGACAGACAGAAAGACAAAAAGACAAACAAATAGACAGACAGACAAACAGACAGACAAAACAAATAAACAGACAAACAGACAGACAAATGGACAGACAGACAGACAGATAGACCGACAGATAGACAAATGAACAGACAAATTGACAGATAGACAGACAGAAAATGTATTGACATACAGACAAAAAGACAGACAGACAGACAGACAGACAAACGGACAGACAAACGGACAGACAGATAGTTTTGTCAACTGGAACATCCAGTGTGAATGTGGCAAGTTGGCAGATGAATATCATCTTACATGCAAACATGGAGGTGGGCCTGTGTGGCAACACGATGAAATTGTAAATGCATGGAGCACTTGTCTACATGAATTAAAGATTCATCACGAGAAAGAACCTCGACATCGTTACTCTGGACATGAGAATAAACCAGACATAGTTGTGTACAACTCTGGGTGTAACTATGACCTTGATGTAGCCATGGCTCATCCTTTCAGTCAAAACACTTTAAAGCAGGCAGCTTGAGGGGAAGGTTTTGCTGCAGCAAGAAGAGAGGAAAGGAAGATGATCAAATACGAAAAACAACAACTTGCTGGCAATACATCAAGCCTCAATTTCACTCCTCTGGTATTTGAACATTTTGGAACATGGGGATCAGAAGCTACCAACTATCTAAACAAACTAGCCAGAAGATCAAGAGCCATTGAAGGCTATACAAATGAAGCTGACTTTAGAGGTTTTTGGAGAAAAAAATTCTCAATAATATTACAACGATGCAACACTAGAATCATCATCCACAAGCTGACACGTGTCTTCCCTGGAGAAGAAGATGAGAACATACACAATAGAGACTACCAAAGTAGTTTGCATTAAACTAAAGCTGAACTCAGTAGATTTCTTGTATTTAGTGTTAGAAATGTAACGTAGAGTTTGTGTTTCAATAAATGAAATTGACAGACAGACAGACAGACAGATAGACAGAAACAGTCAGACAACCAGAAAGACAAACAAATAAACAGACAGACAGATAGACAGACAGACAAACAGACAGACAACAAAAACTCATACCCCTACCTCATTCTGTATCGCATCATCTCCTTTCGACGAGATCAACACATCAAACAACGCCGACTGCATCTCACTCACTGACACCCCATTCACGCCTTCCTTCCCAAAATGTCTCCAACAAATCCGCTGCAACTGCAACTCATCTGACTTCTTCTCCTTCTCCCCCCTACTCTCCTCATTACTCTCCCCTCTACTCTCCCACTTACTCTCCTCGTTACTGTCTCTTCCCTCCAACGACAACCGAATTGCCTGTGACACGGCACTCGGCGTCAGACTGTCTCTAACAGCATCATTCCCTCCAAACTCGTCCACATCCACTTCCTCTCTCTCCATCAGCAGATCCCTTCTCACAGATTCAAACGAGAATTTAATTTTCCTGCCAAATTCTGTAAGCGAGTGATCGTCGTTTTCATTGGTTACGATGTCTGATAGAGAGTTGGGTGGTAAGAGTTTGTAAAGGGTTTGGATTGTTGAATGTGCTTGTGTGACTTTGGTGGCAGGAAATGGTCCGAATGTTTGTTTGATTCTTGTGGATTGTTCTCTGGTGATGTGGTCCGTCTTGTGAAGGAGATGGAAGAGAAATGCGGCGGCATTGTGGACAACGTCTGGAGAAACACTATCGCCAACTAAAACATGAAAAATTTTGGATTGTGTGTGTGTGTGTGTGTGTGTGTGTGTGTGTGTGTGTGTGTGTGTGTGTGTGTTTGTGTGTGTGTGTGTGTATGTGTGTGTGTGTGTGTGTGTGTGTGTGTGTGTGTGTGTGTGTGTGTGTGTGTGTGTGTGTGTGTGTGTGTGTGTGTGTGTGTGTGTGTGTGTGTGTGTGTGTGTGTGTGTGTAAAGACAGATACAATATTTACCAATTTCTGCAGCCTGTTGGCAAAGGTCTTTCAACAGTTTGTCAGCCTGCAGCATACATGTACATATGGGATCACCCAAAAACAGACAAGCAGAAAACAAGCAACACAAAACACAAAAATAAACAGAAATACATACAAAGATAAAACAGAAAGGCAGGCCAACTGGCTGACAAACAACAAATAAAGTGATAAACAAACAAAAATGAATGCATAAGTACACAAACATATAGACACACACAAACAGATTATTTATTGTCATAAATCGTCTACTTGTACATAACCTACTACAACCAGACAGACAAACAGATAAACAGACAAAGACAGACAGACAGACAAACGGATGGACAGTCAGACAGACAGACTAACAGACACACAAAGACAGACAAAGACAGACAAAGACAGACAAACAGACAGACAAACAGATGGACAGACAGACACAAACAAACAGACAAATGGATGGACAAACAAACAGACAAACAAACAGACAAACAGACAAACAGACAAACAGAGACAAAGACAGACTGACAGACAGATAAACAGACAGACAGACAGACGAACGGATGGACAGTCAGACAGACAGACAGACAAACGGATGGACAGTCAGACAGACAGACAAACAAACAGACAAAGACAGACAGACAGGACATTCTGCAAAGTGCAGCAACTATGGATGGAGCTGCAGCAAGAAGGAGAGAAGACATCAAACATAGCAAATATTCTCAAGAGCAGTTGCCTGGAGGGTACACTCCTACCCTTATTCCACTAGTTTTCGAGCACTTTGGTGGGTGGGGAGAAGAAGCATCAACGTTCCACAATAAAATTTCCAAACTATATAGAGATGAAGAAGGAAGAAACAATCCCTTAGATTTTAAGACACATTGGAGAAGACGTTTGTCAGTACAACTTCAGTGTTGCAATGCCTCGGTGTTGGCTAGAAAGATGATCAGAGTAATATATGGACAGAATACTGGCCAGAGTCTACATGTTGTTCAACTTTCAATTCATAAACTAAATTTTGGTTTGTAGGCTCCGTAGGGGAGCTTTTTAATGCTACTTGTTATTTGTGTAATTGTAATTGTAGTTGTGACACTTGTTGTTCATTAGCTGTTACTTTAGTTTCACCTGTATTAGCTTTGATGTATAAAAATATATGAAAATTTGACAGACACACAGACACACAAACAGACAAACAGACGGACAGACGGACGGACAAACGGATGGACAGACAGACAAACAGACAGACATACAACATACAAAAGGATGGACAAACACACACACAGACACACACAGACACACACACACACACACACACACACACACACACACACACACACACACACACAATGAAATCACCAACCTGTTTAAACTCCGCATGTCCACACATCTTCCTATAAACTTCAACTAATTTCTTCCATCTTTTCTCTTTCATCTCGATTTCTTGACGTTTCTTTCTCTTAGCAACAAGATCAAAAGCGGCACTAACAACCGGCACCTCACTAATGCCACCAAACGCTCTAAGCGCTGTAGTCAGTCGTGGATCGCTTCTATTCGACATTCTCACTTGATTTCAGAATGAAAGGCAATGCTAGTAATAGATATCAATGATACCAGAATGCGCGTCCAGTGTAGCCTCGGGTTGCCATCACCAAGTTAATAGCACGTGAGAACTGGTAACATCACGTGACAAATCCAGAAAATTGCATATCATTTATTAAATACATAAAAATTATTGATACTACTAATTGATATTAATGTAAATTGTGTTTCAACGATATCAATGAACGGCATACTGACACAATCTCATTTGCATAAATTCAGTCTTTCAAACTGTTGTGCGTTCTCTTGCTTGATCGTTGTGCCCACTCTGTCCACGATCCCTGCAATACAAAAAATGATGCCAATCATCCGTCGAATGACTTGCTGTGAGTATCAAAGTATCAAGTTATCTGGCTTACGTCATAAACAGCAACATGTTGTTGACCACATGTGTATGCTGCAAATGCGAGTAACGAAGCTGTTATGCCTGATCCACAAGTTGCAATAAACGGGTGAGACAGATCAATACCGGAAGATCGAAACACTATATATAATAGGTTGTATACATACATTGTATACATTGTATTTATAGTATATGTTATATGTTGGATATCTACTGTATCTATACACATTGTAAAGCCATTGTGTGTGTGTGTGAGTGTGTGTTCAAAGCAAGCTCTGACACCCTTTGCCGACACCCTTTGCCGACACCACACCCCTCGCCGACGTCACACCCCTCGCCGACGTCACACCCCTCGCCGACGTCACACCCCTCGCCGACGTCACACCCCTCGCCGACGTCACACCCCTCGCCGACGTCACACCCCTCGCCGACGTCACACCCCTCGCCGACGTCACACCCCTCGCCGACGTCACACCCCTCGCCAACGTCACACCCCTCGCCAATGTCACACCCCTTGCCAATGTCACACCCCTCGCCGACATCAAACCCCTGCATTTGTGTGGTATGTCATGAATTTCTGCCGTTTTGCCTATCTAGCTGATTGTCTATGTTGTAGTCTGCCCACACACGTTATCTCTTACTGTTTTGTAGTTGTTCAGGTGTCTTCATTACTTTCTTGCTGCTGTCCACGCAATCCTGATAATGAATATTGATAGAATTTGGAATGTGTCCACTTGGAATGTCTAAACACAATAAATAAGTTGGAATGAAGATTAGTACACACACAGAGATAAACACAAACAATCAGACAGACCCAAACAAACAGAAAAACAGTCATACATATAAACAGACAGACAGACAGACAGACAGACAGACAGATAGACAGACAAACAGACAGACAGATTTAGTTGCTTTGCTTAGATGGTGTATAATAGTTCAATGTTTGAAGATATATGTATTGACAGACAGACAGACAGACAGACAGACAGACAGACAGACAGACAGACAGACAGACAAACAGACAAAGAAACAGACAAACAGATGCAGCATGCAACAAACACCTGCTCTTGGTTCGGGTTCAGTGCCTTCAAATCTGCCAGGAGACCTTGCATCTACAACCTTCACATAATTCAAAACCACTGCATACACTCAGCTCATGCACTTAGTTAATATCAACAAACCTGATTCTTCTGATTGTCAATATTTTTCTGAATATCAGCAAAACCACAGACCAGTTGAGATCGAAAAGAAGCAATAAACAATTGCTCCTTTGCCAACATAATAAAATCATAAATTTTGTTGATATTAATTACTGTAAGTGGCTTACTTTGACTGCAAGCGGTGGGCCCGTCTCAACCAGCAAACCTTCCCTCTGCCATTTAGGTAAACCGCCATCTAGTACAGACACTTGATCGTGACCAAACACCTAACACATTTCATATGTAGACCAAAGTTGCATGTGACATGGACAAACTCTGTACATACTCTAAGAGTCCACCAAAGTCTTGTGGCGGAAAATATTCCGGCAGCTTCGTTGTTGTCGTATACAACCACGTGATGATTGTTCAACACTCCTAGCTTAGAATGCAAAAATCTTGAAATGAAGTGGTTGCTGATAACTTGTCTGTCTTCATGCCCCCTCACCTGTCTGTCTGTTTGTCTGTCTGTCTGCATGTTTGTCTGTCTGCATGCTATCTGCATGTCTGTCTGTCTGTCCATTTTGTCTGTCCGTTTCTTATCAATACATATCATCTGTCTGTCTGGTTGTCTGTCTGTTTGCATATCAATATATCCATATTGTCTGTCTGTCTGTCTGTCTGTCTGTCTGTCTGTCTGTCGTCCACCAAGAAGATCCATTGGGGCCGGCCCTTTTTTCAGCGGCCGTTCATCCAATCTTATGTCAGGTAGTGGAAAGACATACCAGTGTTACCATTCTAGCGTATTTGGATGACATTTATGCAGTTGGACCGACCCAAAGTCTTCAAGATGTTTTAGATGACCTAAAAACATCTGTCTTCAGTGAATATAAAAATCTGTGACAAAAAGTGCAAGCTGTATTGCCCTTCTGGTCATACTTGTGACTTTCCTACTCCGGTATCTCATGATGGCATGATCATTTCGGGAACACCAGTTGGAAAAGCGGATTTTGTTTGTGCCCAGTGTGTTGACATTGCTAAGGCTGGAGATAGACTTTGTCGTGAAATGTTAAAATTAAACAACCGGCACAGTTCTATGCTTATTCTCCGTCACTGTCATGTCCCTAGGCTGAACTACTTGGCTAGACAAGTGTTCCCTTGTGATCTGGAAGAAGCTGGAATCATTCATGATGAGTTGACCAAGAGAACCTTCATGGGCATTATTGGTTTTCGTCACCTCAGTGACAATGCATGGAAACAAGCAGCTCTTAAGATCAGGTTTGGAGGATTCGGTCTAACACAGGTCAGACAAATTTCTCATGCAGCTTACTTATCTTCATGGTGTCAGACTATGAACAAGTTGCCTAGTCGTTTCTCATCAATGTCTGACTTGATCAACTATCTAAAAGAGTCTGAATCAGTTCCAGAATCAATTGGCTCTACTCTAAAGTCAGTGTTTCAGTTATTACCACCTTTGCCAAAACCAGTCGACAATGAATTAGAGAAAAATCAGTCCATTGAAGATTTTATTTCATACCCACGAAAGTTACAGTATCGCCTGTGCACCAAGATTGCCAGCAGTGAAGTTGGTGACCTGCTTGCCCATGTCCCCTCTGATAGAGATGCAGCAAGATTACGATCTTTACAGGGGAGAGGTGCAGGATCATGGCTAGAGGTACTACCGTTTTCTGATAAGCACGCACTGAAAGCAAATGAGTTTTCCATTGCGTCTTATCTAAGACTGGGATTGCCTCTGCCATTCACTGAATGGGCAAATGTATGCGATTGTGGTTGAGTTATAGATCCCCAAGGATACCACCTTTTGGTCTGTAAGTATGGAGGTGGTCTGTTTGGGCCCATAACTCTGTTCTCCATGGCTGGAGTAAATGCATGAGTGACCTACATATCCCACATGAGAGAGAACCAAGAAATCTATATGTCAACACTGAGGATCACCCAGACATTACATTCTTTGGTGCAGAATCAGGACAAAATCTAGATGTTGACATATCATTGGCACACGCATGGAGTCAAGGCATTCTAAAACAATCCAGCAGGGAGGATGGGTTTGCTGCCCGCACAAGAGAAGAGAAGAAGACCAATAAGTATACAGGAGAAATTCTACCAGGAGGGACGTCATCAAAGTGTATACCACTAGTGTTTGAGCACTTTGGTAGATGGGGCCTGCAAGCCGATGCCTTCTTACACACTCTCTCAAAACAGTGCAGCCGTATTGAGGAAGACCCCTTTCGTACTGCAGAACAATTCAAAACTTTTTGGAGGAAACGGTTCTCTTTGATTCTTCAAAGATGCAACGCAAAAGTAATCCTCAAAAAGTTGTCAAGAGTTTCAGAAACAAAGAATGACATTGACTAGCTTTTTGACTTTAATGTACAGATCCAAGTCCACTAATGTTTCAAAGTATTTCGCTGTGAAGGACTGGTTCATCATAAAAGTTTAGGATGTGTACAAGTAGAAGATCTGTAACAATAAAATAATCTGTCTGTCTGTCTGTCTGTCTGTCTGTCTGTCTGTCTGTCCGTCCATCCATCTGTCTCTCTGTCTGTCTGTTTGCCTATAAATGCATATTGTCTGTCTGTCCGTCTGTCTATCTATCTGTCTGTCTGTTGCATTGTATGTATGTCTACATCCATCCATCTGTCATCAGCTTGTTGTCTGCCCATCCATCCCTCTGTGTGTATGTCTGTTGACTTTCTGTCAGTCACATGTGAGTCAATCTACTGTAAATGTTGTGTAAATATTGTATTTGTTTCCTACTTTTCCAATTTCTCTTGCAAACGTATGAGTGTCTGGCAGCATGTGTGGAAGATCAACATCCTTATCAGCAACAGCATCAATGTCAAAGAAACCAGCTGTTGGAATTCTCTTTCTAACAGACAAGTGTGATTATATAATACAGTACTAGAGATAAATAATGTAAATAACAATAAATAATTAAATAATAGATATATTACAGTAAATACCGGGTATATTGTGTATTGATTTTATTTAATTATATATTTTATTTATTATATTATATTTTAATTTATTTACAATAGATAATACCACAGTAGATAAATTAAAACAACAGTAAATCAAGTCAAATAATAATTAAATACAATTAATAAATAATATATAAATAATATATATAATAAATAATAGATAATACTAGAGTAGATAAATTAAAACAACAGCAAATGAAATTAAATTAATAATTAAATAAAATCAATAAACAATATATAAATAATAAATAATAATAAATAATAAATAAAAATAATAAATATTATACCCGGTATAAATATATATAAAAATAAATAGAATAAATAATTCAATAAAATTAATAAATAATAGATAATACTACAGTAGATAAATAAAAACAACAATAAATGAAATAATACTAATAATTTAATAAAATTAATAGTTATTATATAAATAATAAATAATAAATAATAATAATAATTAAATAAAATTAATAGTTATTATATAAATAATAAATAAAAATAATTAAATAAAATTAATAAACAATATATAAATAATAAATAATGAATAAATAAATAAAAATAATAAACAATATATAAATAATAAATAACAAATAATATATAAATAATATATAAATAATATATAAATAATATATAAATAATAAATAATAAATAATAAATAATATATAAATAATATATAAATAATAAATAATAAATAAATACATAAAAATAATAAATAATATATAAATAATATATAAATAATATATAAATAATAAATAATAAATAATGAATAATATATAAATAATAAATAATAAATAAAAAATAAATAAAAATAATAAACAATATATAAATAATAAATAATAAATATAAAATAATATATAAATAATAAATAAATAAATAAATAAAAATAATAAACAATATATAAATAATAAATAATAAATATAAAATAATATATAAATAATAAATAATAAATAACAAATAATGAATAATATAATAAATATATAAATAATATATACATAACAAATAATAAATAATATATAAATAATACAATAAATAATATAATAAATAATAAATAATATATAAATAATAAATAATATAATAAATAACAAATAATATATAAATAATAAATAATACATAATATATAAATAATAAATAATACATAATATATAAATAATAAATAATAAATAATATAATAAATAACAAATAATATATAAATAATAAATAATACATAATATATAAATAATAAATAATACATAATATATAAATAATAAATAATAAATAATAAATAATGTATAAATAATAAATAATAAATTGGTCCAATGTTTAATAGATTTTGTTGTTTGTTTTAAAATCATCAAAGTACTGTTGTCAGTTAGTTCATGGTTATATAGCTAGCCAATAATAATTATTAATAATAATAATAAATAATAATAATTTAACAAATATTACACTGTGCGTGCGTGTGTGTGTGTGTGTGTGTGTGTGTGTGTGTGTGTGTGTAAATAAATAAATTTGACTAAAATAATAAGTAAAATGTCTCAGACAAGGTAACTAACTGCAGGTATTCTTCTCTAGCATTGCGGCCAGTCTGCTTCATATGCCATGATGCGTCCAATATTCTGAGTAAACAGTTTAAAATGTAAACATAACATTATGACGTAAAACCAAAAAAGTTTAAAAACATGACAATAAAACTATTTGAAGTTTAAAAAAATAAAATTATTTTTAATAAAATTAAAAATTGACTATAAAGTGCTTAATATAAATTTCCAAGTGAAAACAATAAACTTAGCAACTCCAGGTATCCATGCTTAGCGGTTGCTGTCACACACACACACACACACTCACACACACACACACACACAGTGACACACACACGCACACACACACACACACACACAGTGACACACACACACAGTGACACACACACACACACACACACACACACACACACACACACACACACACACACACACACACACACACACACACACTCACGCACACACACACACACACACACACACAGTGACACGCACACACATTAATTTTTTAAATTAATACATTGCCACATTAAATTTACCTCATTAATTGATACTAATTAATATTACTAATTTATATCAATACAGTATGCCTTGCAACCTAAAAACAATAGTCTAGACCTGAGGTTCTTTAAACCGTCTTTTAATTGAGCAGAAAGCCATGAAGTTGAGACAAGCGCAGACGTAGTTGCACGAATCATGACATTGAATTCAAAGCGCGTTGTAGGCGACGCTTTAGCGTGCGTTAACTACGTTTTGCATGTAGCTACGCATGCGTGTAAACATTAAATTTCGGAGTTCTAAACGTTGTACGCGCCACTAAATAATCAAAGTTGTTTGTGATCACCAAATTAGCCGCCTTACTACCTACAATCTTGCAAGCGAAAGAGCATAATCCTAATACTTTAAAACTAGAGAAAACTAATCAATAATTAACTCGTCTATTGGCCAGTCTTCAAAACTTCCATCCGGTAAATACCTCCGAATGATCATCGGAATTTTCTTTGCTCTACAAAGTGACAAATTTGCATACGACTGAGTGCGCATACAACACAGCAAATGCTGCACTCACTTCAGCTCTTTCATTGCAATTTGTAGTGGGTCCGTCTCGCCTTCCAACTCGACCATTACTGGAGCTCCCATGCTAGAAATGATGTAGTGAAGTGTGATGTTAGTGGATAGAGTGTCAAGAGAAGAACCTGATTTGTAAGGCTCTTGTTCCTAGTACGCGTGCTCTTTCGTATTTTGTCATAAATGGAGTTGTGCATTTCTTAGTTGATGCTTGTGCTTCGCTCCCATCTGAGAATATAATAGATTGTGATCCTTACATTGTAGTGGTAATGGACATACATAGAGTAGAGTACTGCAATCCAAACCAACAAACAGACAAACAAAAATAAAAAACAAAGAAATTAACAAACAAACAAAAAACAAAT
>NC_085095.1:7446811-7459311 GCF_963422355.1 Corticium candelabrum
TATGAGAAAAAAATTATGTTTTGTGTTTGTCTGCATGCACATGCGCGTCGACCTGTGCTTGTTTGCTAATTTTCAACCGGACCACTTCCAAACTGCCGGCTACGGTCCTGTAGTAGTCTACCTTAAGCCATGCATGAGCAACAAAAGGGCAGCAACAGTGAGACGAGAGGGAGAGGGAGAGGGAGAGGGAGAGAGAGAGAGAGCAGAGAGTGGCAACAGAGTGAATGTGTGTCTCCACATGACATGTATCTTTTATGCAAATTGCATATCCTATGGATATCGCAATCGTAACATATGCATATTGCTATCCTATATTAGGGCGTATCTTCACTTAATTAACTCCACCCTATTTTAACACCTACTCTAATCCCCAGTTATTTTGTAGTCTACCCCAAATCTCACCCGAGTTAACCCTGTGAAAACACGCTCATTGATTGCTTTCTTTTCTAAAAACGTTTGACAAAGTGTCCCGTCAATTCTTGTCGGACCTGACAAATGCTAGAGTTGGTTTGGAAAATATCGGATGTCCGGCTGTTATTTCCAGGCCTGCCATGCGTGTGATGAGTGAAATGACCATGCAGATGACGATTGAATCGACAGACGGTATGCTTCACTAAATGTCAGGTGACTCCTCTAGACAAAGAAGTGGCTGCACGAACGTACAAGTTTAGAAACAGACAGACAGGCTGACGAACAGGCAAGCAACAGACAAAGTGTAAACAAGTGTGTTTGTGTGTTTAGCTTGTTGAGCGTTACGTTAAAACAACACACGCCAAGACTCACGATCAATACATTCTGGATGTTCTCGACGTTTTCTTTATCGACAAGAAGTCGACATTCACCGACATCGGCAACAGGTAACCACACGACACAGTCACGACATCCTTCTATCACTCATTGCACAAACATCCATCATATCAGGCAGGCAGCTCTTATGGCATGGCTCTAGGCTGACCGATTGGGTTGACATTCTGAGTGAAGGTCTCAAGATTGCACCCCCAGAAGCACCAGTCACAGGCTACATGGTATTACATCAGCTGTTTATGATATTTTAATGTGTGATTTTTTTTATGTTTTTGTTTCATTTTGGAAAAGGTGTCTATTTTGCTGATATCTGTTCGAAGAGTGCAAACTATTGTTTTGCTACTCGCTCCAAAAAACGTCGGTCTTCTTCTACTTTGTGATGTTCGTTTAGCATGGTCGTTGTTTGTAGATTGTTGGTGTAATTGATGGCTGTGTGGTGTAGGTATCATTGGGGACAACGAATGATTTGTTAGCTGCAGATTATGATGCAGATCAGCTGCCTCGTGGAAAGCAGAGTGTTATGGGGAAAGGAAGGATTGCACGTGATCCAGGGAATATACACACAATGTGAGGAGACAGATTGAACAGATTGAGACAGATGGATGGACAGACAGACAGACAGATGGACAGATAGATAGATAGACAGACAGACAGACAGATGGACAGATAGACAGACAGATAGACAGACCTACAGACAGACAAACACACATACATACAAATTTATATTTGTGCAGGTCTGATGGTTGTGTCGTTCCTCTCGGTCCAACTTGTGATACCAAAGTACATAACCCACACGGCTACACACTCAACTGCAACGGTGAGTCAACCGTCCTACGCACCTCTCGTGATCAGCCACGGACAACAGACTAACATTTGTATTTTCGTCATAGAGTACGTCATATATGATGTGAAGCAGGTAAGATGCACGAATGTAATACACAACTCCATCTATCAATAAAACAAATAATGATTAATTAGTAACTAATACCTATAATAATATAATTAATTATTATTGATATTTAATATAATACAAAATAATATAATTAGCATAAGAATTTGATGTGTAGTCACTAAAGTGAATGAGAGTTGGTCGACTAGAATCCTGATGCATACATACATGCGTACACTGTGTCTGATATGGACAACAGGCATGAGTTTGTTTGTGTCTGTCATGGTTATCTAAGACGTGTGTCCTCAATTTAACATGTTTCCATGTTTACAGGATTGTTGATATTGGAGATAAAATATTACAAAATTAATAATTAATTATTTAAATAAATAAATAATTAATTAAATACATAAATAATTAGAAACATTAAATGCAAATATTTACTTCAATAGACACATGAGGGTGACACGATGTTTTCTTGTAGATCAAGATGCGTTATCTGGTGAAGCTGAGATTCAATTTCCAATAGCTATCAGCAGTTCAATACAAAACAACTAAACTTTTGTCTTTACTGTATCTTCTATATACACTATTTGTACAATAACTTCCATTATAATGAGTGTTCATCTTGTAAGAAGAGGCTGAGGTTTGTGTGTCTGTCCTTCACTCGTGGTGTGATATCATGCTGTACAAGTCGACATAAATGAACGTATCGGTGGCTGCTTGACATCCTGCCACATCCAGTCAATGATGAAATATCAGAGATGATCAAGTTGAAGTGAACCTAGAGACACAATCGACGTCTCATTGGTGTGTATTTGATATACTGAATAATATGTGAGTCAAGAGACACTCAAGTGGTCGATTTATGTTCTAACTATCTTGTGATTGTTTGTGCTCAGTTGTATGTCTCTGTTTTTGTATGTCTGTTGCTTGTGTGTCTGTCTGTACTTGTGTTGCTCTACAATTGTTTTCTTTCCACTCACACTCATGCATACACATTTGAACTCAACAGATTCACCAACAGTATGTCATCCAACTTAATAATGTTACCTTGTTCTAAGGCAGTTACATCATTGCTTTGTGTGTAATTTCAATCAGGTGTGTCAACCTATCAATAACCATCTTGTTCACAAACAATCCACTCTCATCAAAATTTTCTTATTTTCTGATGATATTTTCTCCTGGATGATAATCTTCTACATATATTGTAGCTGCACACAATGATAAGGATGTTGGTTCGCAGCAAGCAAAGTGTGTTGTCTTGTTTCTCTTATTTCCCTTTTCCCGTCCACATATAGATAATTACTTCTTTATTTCAGAGCAAACAACAATTGTTATGGATACGATTATCACTCTGTATGATTCAAGTTCCAATCAGTTTGTGCCAAGCTTAGACTTAATCTCTCTCCTGACTATTCCTCCCACTCCAGCTTTATCACAAGCGACCAACAACTGCTGAACTGTAGCATGTTGGGTTTCACCTGTCCAGGCTGACAAAACTTTATGTAATTTCTCTTTGTATGTGTAAATTTGTCGTTCACACTCCCTTAGGACTCCTTCTGAAACAGCAAGGTATATACCTAGTTCATGCCAGCGATGTCCAACGTTTTCAGCTACTATTTCTTTGATGAGTGGAGTGACCCTGTCAGAGTCACCAGGTGGAGTCGTCTTCTCAGATGCTGCATCAGGCAACATCAAGTAACTCAAATGCTTTTGAGGTTCAGATGGAATGCGAGCAACAAGTAGAGCATCATACAATTCACATACCATCAGTTGGTTGTCTCTTAACTCTAACCACTCACTTAATATGCGGAATGCTGGTGGCTGGACAAAACTGGAGTCAGAAATGTTTTGCTGTAGCTTTGATAACTTAGACTCAGACTGGTCAGAACCAAATATGATACTTGTTAAGGAAGGCCAGAACTCTCCAACATCTGCTGCTATCTGGTGGAGATCCAATCGATCCACTGGAGTTGCACTTTCCGAAGACAAAACGTGACATAAAGGAATACCTTTCTTTACACTTGGACACACTAAATAAATACAAAACTACACATAAACACATTCTATGTGAAGACAGGATTCGTGTTTGTTGTTTACCCTGTTGTACTGCTTGGATGTGTTTGGACATCTCTGCACTGTATCTTCCTGCTACAGCATCTACAGCAAATGTTCCCCACGATTCATTTGGCACAAACTGCTTAGGTCGACCGAGGGGAGACTTTCTACTTGTGCTAGAAGAACTTCCACTGTAGATGAATCTATCAGGGAGAACACCAGGAACAGACTGGAGGAGATCCTCCATGTCTGACACACAACGAAGAAGAACATGCCACAATCTGCCAACACTGTGATGTGACTTGACTACTCTACCACTGAGACATATAGAGCCAGGTGAAGTATTCTTGCTGCAATTGATAAGCAAAGTCACTGCACCATAACACATCAGCAGTCCACTGCTCCAGTGACGAATAAAATTGGAGTGACGATGGCAACGAGCAGACAGTCGTTCAAACAAACCCAATGGACGTTCATATGCAAATGAGTATTCCACTGCAACTTGTATGACTCCATGTGGTATATCTAGAGGCCAAAGTTCATTAACATCCTCTGGTTTCTCATCATTGAGTAACCATGGCAACAACAAGCCAACATTATGTTGTTTTAGCTTAGAAATCATTTCTTTGCAACTGTCTGTTTGCTCTTGATGACGATTTTGTTCTATTGTGTGACCAGATGAATCTGATGTCGGGTTGGTGCTACTTGGCAGAGCTAAAGTGATCTGACGTCTTCCCAGAGCTTGTGCCAGTTCCTGAACTACATCATCTGATGAGCCAGTTAGATAACCAAAGTCGAGAGCAAGAAAGAGCTTAATAAACACGTCAACATGACGATCTGCAGTAAGATGGAACTCACTCCACAGTGCCAGCAGCATAGATATCCTAGCAATGCCATTAAAAACAAGATCACTTTTCATCTCCTTAAACTTCTGAGGACCTACATCTACCCCAATAAACCGATAATCATATTCTAAAGATTCGTGATCATGTCTGAAAACAGCCTTAAGTAAAGTGACCACAGATGGTGGTACAGGAAAGAGAACTTCTGCTAAAGTCGGGTGATGAGAGTAATACAGAATGCTTCCTACCTGGTTCAGGTAGTTTAGCAACTCACGACAGCTTTCTTCTGTCAGTCCGTGCTCTACACACAGTTGCATTGCATAAGAGACATCTGTAATGGGGACAGACGTGTGAGGTTGTGGTGTAATCAACTTGTCTTCTACAGTCACCCATGATGATGGCAGCTCTGTGTGCAGTGAAGGTATCAGCCTTTCATTACCACACAGTTGTCTTAAATGAACCTTCACACTGACCACACCCTCGTGTGTAGCTGCACTCGTCAATAGCACATTTTCTTCAACAGTTATTCGCTGAAAGTCGAAAAAGTGAAGACGTTCTGATACGTATTTGTTCTTTGGAGAATCACCAGTTGCAATGATCCGTTTCATTCGATCAATCTCAGCTTGTCTGATCTTCAAGAATTGACGTAGACAAGTGTGCAGATGTTCACTCCACTTTCTACTCATTTCTTCTCTTGACATGTCGATCATCAGATCAACTTTACTCACAACAATAGCAATGTGAGCTCTGCTGTTTCTGTCATACACAACTTGCAGGAAATCTGCAATATTTTGTCGAAAACATTGTTGAGTAAACTTATACTGATTGCTGTCAACAACAATCAATACCAATGAATTGTCACTGATGAACAGCTGGTTAGTTAGCATGTACGCTCTATGGCCACCACAGTCAAGGAGTTTGCATTCTATTTTATCATCCAGCTTCATCACTTTTTCTACTACCCCTATAGTTCTCTCATCTGGTTGTGCCAGAAATGGTTTACCACTCTCCAGTGCTTCAACGAAGCTTGTTTTTCCTGCCATTGTAGTTCCCATCACTAGAATCTTTATTCTGCCACGTCGCACTCCACCCACCTTATCCAGCTCACGGAAATATTCTCTTATAACATGAATGCCTTGCTTGCACACTTCAATGGGTGGAAACACTAATGGGCATCCATCCACTTTCAATTCCTTAAGTTTGGAGCTAAAGACAAATTCCTTAGGAAGATGAGTGACTGAAGTTCCTGATATGTAGATTTCTTCAATTGTGACTTCTACAAGTACATATGACAACAATTGTTAAGCAAAACAAACTATTCAGTAAACAAGTACATATGGTGTTGACTGAAACCCAATAATCATTTTACAAAGAAACAAATACAAGTAAGTTTCAATCACTTCATTCATTAGGCATTCTGTCTTATCATCTTGTAACACACTTCACCTCTGTTTTACTCCATTATCTATTATGCTATAAACTCTTATCTGTTAGTCTACTAAACACAACATTTATCATATTCACATCACAAAGCAGCAAACTTGCCAACTACATGCATGCCACACTTACCATCCATAATTAAGACTAAATCATCCAACACTCTAGTTTAACCTTACAAATGTAAATAAGTTAATGACTAACTAAAATGGTTACCGATTTTATTGTACAAGTGCAATCGACAATGTGAAACGCAACTAATTTATTAGTAAGTTACTTATTGATTAGCAAACAATGACATATCATCTATAAACCTATTTCGTTGCATGTTGTCAAGTGTATTCATACTGTTGCTAGGATTATTTTTAGAGCATCGAGGCATTACACATAGCAACGGGTTAATAAACATAGTAACAGTGTATTTACACGTGAATACACGTAAAAACCTCTGTATTGTAATGGCTCAAATGTTTGTTAATATATAGAATGTGGCAAGAGAGAGGCAACATGCAGAACAACATGCAACAAAACACTTAGAACATGGCAGGATCGACAATACCACAAAACTCCCCTCCACTACTCAGGCTTCCCTCGAAAATTAGCCTTTGCTTTGCCTATACAACACCATACTTCATCACATTTTATACACAATTGTAACTACCCGTCACCTCTCACTCTTACTGACATAACTCACACTCCAACAATTCTCCAACAATTACAGTCAAACAAGTGAAAGTTAACTAGCCTACTTATGCCTATTAATTAAGCTGATTGGCTGATACGAATGTGACCTTACAAAAGTTTAAGATAACATATGTTATAAATACTATACTTGATTAAACAAATAATTATCGCTTTCATAAACGACACTTTGAACACACATGCTGGACAAATGACAATGTAGCATCAAAAATGTTTGAACACTACAACTGTTGAACATTATCTAAAGACCACAAGAACAAGAAAGGCAAACACACAGACAAACTTTCAAGACCATAAAATATAAGTACCGTAAATGGTAAATGCCAGAGATGCTTATTAATGTATATCAAACAAATCTATAGCCTTTGTGCTTGATTAAGAGCCCAAGAGCCTAGTCAAACAGAGGCGCTGCGAGGCTTCAACAAGACAATTTTAGTTATGAAGTTGACAGTACCTAATTCCACAACCAACCATCCCAGCTCCCAAACTATCAACCATTGAATGATACATGTACTTATCAGATCCCACCTGTCGAAAACTTCTCTCACATCTTCCCCATATGACATCAAATAAGCAGATTTGGCCAAATATAGCCTTGCCAAATTAGCTAAAGTAACAGTGCAAAACAAGGAAGGACAATAATTTGGGCAAAGACACTTAACTCTCTAATTTTGTTTGTCAACAACACTTAAGTTGTATTGTGTTTGATATACCACACTGGCTGGCTTTACAGACAGCCACTTATTCACACATTTAAGAGTAAATTACTACTATGACAACACACAAACTGAACAAATTTTTCTTATTATTAGAAACAAGCAAACTTGTTTCAGAGTAATAATGCATAATATAATGAATGTCACTCAAGAAAGTATTGTATATCACTAAATTAGTGGTATCTTTCTCTAGTTATAACAGTCACAAGTCATATTACTATTTACCTGTATTTGGTACACTTTCTATACCACAATTGCTTAGATCCAATCTCCACAAGTTCAGTCCATTCCATATATTGTTGGGAAGACACAACAATCTCTTGTTACCAGATAAATTCAATGTTCGTAAATGTTTCCACTGCAAACATGAAAATGTGGGAAATACTTCTAGTTTGATTTCTGACAAATACAGCTCTTCTAGATCATGAAGATCATTCAATTCAGCTGGCAGCTGCTGTATGTTACACTCACTCAAATCTAACTTTTTCAACTTGGTAAGACCTGTACATGAGAATGGCTGAAGATTTTTGTTCCCTGACAAATTCAGCTCTTCTAGATCATGAAGATCATTCCATTCAGCTGGCAGCTGCTGTATGTTACACCAACAAAAATTTAACTTTTTCAACTTGGTAAGACCTGTACATGAGAATGTCTCAAGATTTTCGTTCCATGACAAATTCAGCTCTTCTAGATCATGAAGATCATTCCATTCAGCTGGCAGCTGCTGTATGTTACACCTACTCAAATTTAACTTTTTCAACTTGGTAAGACCTGTACATGAGAATGGCTGAAGATTTTTGTTCCATGACAAATCCAGCTCTTCTAGATCATGAAGATCATTCCATTCAGCTGGCAGCTGCTGTATGTTACCCACACTCAAATCTAACTTTTTCAACTTGGTAAGACCTGTACATGAGAATGACTGAAGATTTTTGTTCCATGACAAATCCAGCTCTTCTAGATCATGAAGATCATTCCATTCAGCTGGCAGCTGCTGTATGTTACACCAACTCAAATTTAACTTTTTCAACTTGGTAAGACCTGTACATGAGAATGTCTCAAGATTTCTGTTCCATGACAAATTCAGCTCTTCTAGATCATGAAGATCATTCCATTCAGCTGGCAGCTGCTGTATGTTACACTCACTCAAATTTAACTTTTTCAACTTGGTAAGACCTGTACATGAGAATGTCTCAAGATTTCCGTTCTCTGACAAATCCAGCTCTTCTAGATCATGAAGATCATTCCATTCAGCTGGCAGCTGCTGTATGTTACACCTACTCAAATTTAACTTTTTCAACTTGGTAAGACCTGTACATGAGAATGTCTCAAGATTTCCGTTCTCTGACAAATCCAGCTCTTCTAGATCATGAAGATCATTCCATTCAGCTGGCAGCTGCTGTATGTTACACCCACTCAAATTTAACTTTTTCAACTTGGTAAGACCTGTACATGAGAATGTCTCAAGATTTCCGTTCCATGACAAATCCAGCTCTTCTAGATCATGAAGATCATTCCATTCAGCTGGCAGCTGCTGTATGTTACACATACTCAAATCTAACTTTTTCAACTTGGTAAGACCTGTACATGAGAATGGCTGAAGATTTTTGTTCCATGACAAATTCAGCTCTTCTAGATCATGAAGATCATTCCATTCAGCTGGCAGCTGCTGTATGTTACACATACTCAAATCTAACTTTTTCAACTTGGTAAGACCTGTACATGAGAATGTCTCAAGATTTTCGTTCCATGACAAATTCAGCTCTTCTAGATCATGAAGATCATTCCATTCAGCTGGCAGCTGCTGTATGTTACACTCACTCAAATTTAACTTTTTCAACTTGGTAAGACCTGTACATGAGAATGTCTCAAGATTTCCGTTCTCTGACAAATCCAGCTCTTCTAGATCATGAAGATCATTCCATTCAGCTGGCAGCTGCTGTATGTTACACCCACTCAAATTTAACTTTTTCAACTTGGTAAGACCTGTACATGAGAATGTCTCAAGATTTCCGTTCTCTGACAAATCCAGCTCTTCTAGATCATGAAGATCATTCCATTCAGCTGGCAGCTGCTGTATGTTACACCCACTCAAATCTAACTTTTTCAACTTGGTAAGACCTGTACATGAGAATGGCTGAAGATTTTTGTTCCATGACAAATCCAGCTCTTCTAGATCATGAAGATCATTCCATTCAGCTGGCAGCTGCTGTATGTTACACATACTCAAATCTAACTTTTTCAACTTGATAAGACCTGTACATGAGAATGTCTGAAGATTTTCGTTCCATGACAAATTCAGCTCTTCTAGATCATGAAGATCATTGCATTCAGCTGGCAGCTGCTGTATGTTACACCAACTCAAATTTAACCTTTTCAACTTGGTAAGACCTGTACATGAGAATGTCTCAAGATTTCCGTTCTCTGACAAATCCAGCTCTTCTAGATCATGAAGATCATTCCATTCAGCTGGCAGCTGCTGTATGTTACACTCACTCAAATTTAACTTTTTCAACTTGGTAAGACCTGTACATGAGAATGTCTCAAGATTTCCGTTCTCTGACAAATCCAGCTCTTCTAGATCATGAAGATCATTCCATTCAGCTGGCAGCTGCTGTATGTTACACTCGCTCAAATTTAACTTTTTCAACTTGGTAAGACCTGTACATGAGAATGTCTCAAGATTTCCGTTCTCTGACAAATCCAGCTCTTCTAGATCATGAAGATCATTCCATTCAGCTGGCAGCTGCTGTATGTTACACTCACTCAAATTTAACTTTTTCAACTTGGTAAGACCTGTACATGAGAATGTCTCAAGATTTCCGTTCTCTGACAAATCCAGCTCTTCTAGATCATGAAGATCATTCCATTCAGCTGGCAGCTGCTGTATGTTACACTCACTCAAATTTAACTTTTTCAACTTGGTAAGACCTGTACATGAGAATGTCTCAAGATTTTCGTTCCATGACAAATTCAGCTCTTCTAGATCATGAAGATCATTCCATTCAGCTGGCAGCTGCTGTATGTTACACTCACTCAAATCTAACTTTTTCAACTTGGTAAGACCTGTACATGAGAATGTCTCAAGATTTTCGTTCTCTGACAAATCCAGCTCTTCTAGATCATGAAGATCATTCCATTCAGCTGGCAGCTGCTGTATGTTACACTCACTCAAATATAACTTTTTCAACTTGGTAAGACCTGTACATGAGAATGTCTCAAGATTTCCGTTCCATGACAAATTCAGCTCTTCTAGATCATGAAGATCATTCCATTCAGCTGGCAGCTGCTGTATGTTACACATACTCAAATTTAACTTTTTCAACTTGGTAAGACCTGTACATGAGAATGTCTCAAGATTTTTGTTCTCTGACAAATCCAGCTCTTCTAGATCATGAAGATCATTCAATTCAGCTGGCAGCTGCTGTATGTTACACATACTCAAATTTAACTTTTTCAACTTGGTAAGACCTGTACATGAGAATGTCTCAAGATTTTCGTTCTCTGACAAATCCAGCTCTTCTAGATCATGAAGATCATTCAATTCAGCTGGCAGCTGCTGTATGTTACACATACTCAAATTTAACTTTTTCAACTTGGTAAGACCTGTACATGAGAATGTCTCAAGATTTTCGTTCTCTGACAAATCCAGCTCTTCTAGATCATGAAGATCATTCAATTCAGCTGGCAGCTGCTGTATGTTACACTCACGCAAATTTAACTTTTTCAACTTGGTAAGACCTGTACATGAGAATGGCTGAAGATTTTTGTTCCATGACAAATCCAGCTCTTCTAGATCATGAAGATCATTCCATTCAGCTGGCAGCTGCTGTATGTTACACACACTCAAATCTAATTTTTTCAACTTGGTAAGACCTGTACATGAGAATGGCTGAAGATTTTTGTTCCCTGACAAATTCAGCTCTTCTAGATCATGAAGATCATTCCATTCAGCTGGCAGCTGCTGTATGTTACACCAACGAAAATTTAACTTTTTCAACTTGGTAAGACCTGTACATGAGAATGTCTCAAGATTTTCGTTCCATGACAAATTCAGCTCTTCTAGATCATGAAGATCATTCCATTCAGCTGGCAGCTGCTGTATGTTACACCTACTCAAATCTAACTTTTTCAACTTGGTAAGACCTGTACATGAGAATGGCTGAAGATTTTTGTTCCCTGACAAATTCAGCTCTTCTAGATCATGAAGATCATTCCATTCAGCTGGCAGCTGCTGTATGTTACACATACTCAAATCTAACTTTTTCAACTTGGTAAGACCTGTACATGAGAATGTCTCAAGATTTCCGTTCTCTGACAAATCCAGCTCTTCTAGATCATGAAGATCATTCCATTCAGCTGGCAGCTGCTGTATGTTACACCCACTCAAATTTAACTTTTTCAACTTGGTAAGACCTGTACATGAGAATGTCTCAAGATTTCTGTTCTGTGACAAATCCAGCTCTTCTAGATCATGAAGATCATTCCATTCAGCTGGCAGCTGCTGTATGTTACACTCACTCAAATTTAACTTTTTCAACTTGGTAAGACCTGTACATGAGAATGTCTCAAGATTTTCGTTCCATGACAAATTCAGCTCTTCTAGATCATGAAGATCATTCCATTCAGCTGGCAGCTGCTGTATGTTACACATACTCAAATTTAACTTTTTCAACTTGGTAAGACCTGTACATGAGAATGTCTCAAGATTTTCGTTCTCTGACAAATTCAGCTCTTCTAGATCATGAAGATCATTCCATTCAGCTGGCAGCTGCTGTATGTTACACCCACTCAAATCTAACTTTTTCAACTTGGTAAGACCTGTACATGAAAATGTCTCAAGATTTTCGTTCTCTGACAAATCCAGCTCTTCTAGATCATGAAGATCATTCCATTCAGCTGGCAGCTGCTGTATGTTACACCCACGCAAATTTAACTTTTTCAACTTGGTAAGACCTGTACATGAGAATGTCTCAAGATTTTCGTTCCGTGACAAATTCAGCTCTTCTAGATCATGAAGATCATTCCATTCAGCTGGCAGCTGCTCTA
>NC_085095.1:7464311-7479311 GCF_963422355.1 Corticium candelabrum
CACGGTCTTCAGTATTGATGTATTGATGTCTTGGTTCTGTTTGATGGGGAAGGTGAAGGTCAGACAGACACTCACTCCACCCATTTAAGACTGAATTGTGTGACCACACAGGTCCACCCCCATATTTACAGGTTAAAAGATGGTATCCGTATTCATCCAAATCATGATCACAATCACACTTTTTAATCCAATTGGTGAAAGGTAGAGCCACTCCCAACCTCAGGTAAGACGCTAAAGAAAATTCGTTTGTTTTTAAAGCGTGCTTAGCAGAAGTGGGGATGACATCCAGCCATGCACCAGCCCCTCGTCCCTGCAGGGATCTCAACCGTGTTGCATCTCTATCAGACTGTGCTTGTAGAATAATATCAGTAGCACTATCACTGGCAAGCTTTGTAGATAATCGATGATGTAATTTCTTTTGGATATAAGATAAAGTCATCAAGAGACTGTTGTTCTCCATCTTCACGGTTTGACTTAATTAACAGACAGACAGACAGACAGATGACGAACAAATAGACAAACAAACACACAAACAGAAGTCTGTACAAACAACAGGATGCATAAAAGAATGACAAGCACCAACAAAAAAACATTGTCTATTCAACAGTTAATGTTTCAGGTAAGCACACAAACAGCCAGACTGATACACAAGTTGTTCATGCACACAATTTCAAAACATTTCGTTTATTACCTCTGTCACTTTTGTTGATAGAAATCATCACATCAGGGTTGTGAGGAAGAACGATTCCTTGTTGTCTCCTCGGTGTCGGGACGCGATCAAGAAAGTACTGCAAAGAGCCTAACTCACATAGCAGATGACTGAAATACTGACCTTCAACAGAGATCTAAAGAGAAGACAATAACGAATAATATCTACAGAATTTTTGTATTTGCTTGTTATATGTCTGTCCTTCTGTCTACTTGAATGGATGTAAGTATGCATGATTACCATTTTTAGTGTGTGTGTGTGTGTGTGTGTCCGTGTCCGTCCATGTCCATGCATGTGTGTGTGTGTGTGTGTGTGTGTGTATTTTATTTGTAGTAAACAAATATATTCTTATTTGTGCTAAAGCCTGCTTATGTGAGTCTGAAAAAGTAAACTAAACATAATCCCATACATCTGTACCTCTACTAGCAACAAAAATATTTAGAACCATCTTTGCATTATACTTCCAAAGACATTCAGACCTTCATGTAAGTTTGCTAGTGCCCTACTAGCAACGTATTCAAAAATCATGCGACACTAATTAATTACAAAACAATCCTGCTAGGACAAAAACTAAAAAAGTTATAGCAACAAAAGAACATTGACGTGCCACTTCCGGTCCACGTTTTACGTAGCGAAATCTCAAACTGCTACCGCCAAAATGTCAGCTGCACTAAAACCGCTGCCCTTGAGACCGCCAAACTTAGGCGATAAGTTAGCCTGAACGTTCAGCTGCACGCAGTTGCAGAGTCTTGTTCCGTGCGATATTTCACGAGTTGCAGCGATGCCTCGAGGCAAACAGTCGAGTCCAAAAACGCGAGGCAAAATTGAAGCCCTTCACTCAGTTGGCCATTCTGTGCGTCACATCGCAGCTTTTGTCCGCCGCTCCAGGAATTCGGTTCATCAGTGCCTGCAACGGCTTTCCAGTGGCAGCAGCGATTATGAAAAACGATCTGGACGTGGGAAGGCAACGACAATCCGGGAAGATCATCGACTGAAGAGAATGGCACTGCAGAACCGCAGAGCACCATCACGACTGCTCTCGTATCAGCTGGCTGATGAAACCGGCAAGCAGGTGTCAAGTAGAACAGTCCGTCGTCGTCTCAGTGAGTCAGGAGTGAACGCTCGGAGGTCTAGAAAAAACCCACTGCTGACAGAAAACCATCGGCGTTTGCGACTGGGATGGGCAACCACTCACACACAATGGACTTTGGATGACTGGAAATCTGTTCTTTTTACAGATGAGTCAAAAGTCAGCATAGGAAACGATGGTGCTCTGTACGTTTGGCGTCGCAAAGGTGAGGAATTTCTCCTTGAATGTTGTGACCGTACGGTCCAGCACGCGGCTAGTGTGACGGTGTGGGGATCGATGTGTTGGCATGGTGTGGTGTCTCTGGTGAAACTGGAAGGTCGTTTGGACAGCACGGCGTACCAACAGGTTCTGGAAGAGCACATGCTTACAGACGCAGCGGCATTGATAGGAGACGACTTTGTCTTCCAGCAGGACAACGTGCCAATCCACACGTCTCGGTCAACAAGACAATGGCTACGCCAGCATGACGTCACACTGTTGGACTGGCCGCCAAAATCGCCTGATGCGAATCCAATCGAGAAGTTGTGGCATGAACTCAAAACTGCTGCCAACCGTCGCGAACCGAGAACTGCAGCTGAGCTCTGGAATGCTCTACAAGAGGCGTGGCAGCAGATTCCAGCCGCGCGAGTCCGGAACTTGGCAGAAAGTGTTCCGCGACGTTTGGACGCAATCAGGAGGGCGAGAGGCGGGAACACTCGGTACTGAAGAACTGGTGAAGGGCTTCAATTTTCCTTCACGTTATTAAAACCGGCTATTTTAAAAGCCACTAGACAAAATGAGAGAGTCTAACTTACGACGCTTACGCAGTGATGACGTCATACACTTTTAGGTCTCGTTTTCCGCAATGCGAAACGTAAAGAAAACAATTTAGGGTCTACAGTGTTCTCAAGAAACCTAACAATCAACGCGGTAACTTCTTAGAGGGGAAGTCCAACAAAAATGAACTTAACTTGTATGAGTAGATCTTACGAATACAAATCGATCGGTATAAGTTACTCCGCTTTCTTCGCTTTTGTATACGAGAACGAGCGATGTTTCTGTGATGTGCAACGCCCACGCGCCTGCTCATGGTCGATTAAGCTCCGCCCACTGGGAACGAATCAATGTGTTTACGGATGACTGCTACGGATATATGGAGAATGACGAATGTGAATGCGAAGATATTATGAAGATCTGCCTTTTTGTCGTCAGTCGTTCCTCTCTAAAGTAAAATGGTGTCGGTAGAGCTGTTTCCCCGCCAGACTTTGAAGCATAATTCCTCAATACCATGGCTTACCTAGAGAACGCGCTTGTGCTTGAGTATTTTGCCGTCTGGCGTGTGCTACAGGGGACGTTCCTATTTGCACATCCGGTCTGCTCACTTTCTTTTGCCGCTGATTGGTAGAAGGTTACAATCCCGGATGTTAAAAATAGACTTATCCTATGTACAGTACAGGGCCGTAGGAGCCGGTGCGGCTGGTGCGGCCATGGCCGCACCACTTTTTGTAGCCTCGCCTAGCCAGACCCTTCTCTGCGCGAGCGAAAGAGAGAGAAGAGGAAAAACAAACACATATAACGCGCACTAAATTAAAAGCCACGCCCTTTAGCGTGCGTTAGGCCGTACCACTTTTTATTTGCTTCCTACGGGCCTGCAGTAGCTCACGCCAAACGGCGCGCTGTACGTTTCTCTTCGGATATTAAAAGAACAAGGATAAACAAATACTCAAGCACAAGCGCGTTCTCTAGGTAAGCCGTGGTATTGAGGAATTATGCTTCAAAGTCTGGCGGGGAAACAGCTCTACCGACACCATTTTACTTTAGAGAGGAACCACTGACTGCAAGAAGGCAGATCTTTATAGTATCTTCGCATTCACATTCGTCATTCTCGATATATCCGTAGCAGTCATCCGTAAACGCATTGATTCGTTCCCAGTGGGCGGAGCTTAATCGACCGATCAGGCGCGTGGGCGTTGCGCATCACAGCTCGTTCTCGTTTACAAAAGCGAAGATAACGGAGTAACTTATACCGATCTATTTGTATTCGTAAGATCTACTCATACAAGTTAAGTTCATTTTTGTTGGACTTCCCCTTTAACAATATTGATAGTTGGTAAATTGTGACCTAATTATTGTGTTACTACATACCCACAGCGGGGTGTCCCTATAATTTTGTCCAAGTCTGTGTGTATAGCTCCCTCTATATCTTATAGGGTCCTACATGTGTAAGTTGTCTGTTTGTCTGTCTGTCTGTCTGTCTGTCTGTCTGTCTGTCAAAAAATTGTCTGTCTGTCTGTCTGTCAAAAAAACATCTATTGGTAAACATCAACGCTATTACAGTCAACGCTAAATCACTATCTATGAGTCCAAGAAAAATGACCCAAAGGGTCATGAAATGAAAGCTTAACGTACACTCTGGTAACTGTAAAAACCAGCTACGGAGTCATTTCTACACACTATTCTGTCAATCTTCTTCGCCAAAACCATACTGTTACACCGCTGTAAAGTAATGGACATTAATCGTCTCCAATAAGTCTTGAACTCACTGGAGTTCACCTTGCCGTCATCATCTCGTGATCGCAGAGAGATTTGATGGAGAAACTTTTCTCCTGCATTTCCCCAGCGGCCATAATGCTCAAACACCAGTGGAATTAGGCATGGAGAACCCCCACTAGTGTGAGTCTCTCTGTTGTACTTCTCTCTCTTCTTTCCCTCCCTTTTTGAAGCAGCAGATCCATCAGTTGTAGCTGCGACTGAAATTATGTCGGTGCTCCATGGGTGGGCTAAGGAAATGTCGAGCTCAACGTTAAAGTCGGTTGCATTATAAACAGCAATATCGGGATCTGGACTGAGAGCTGCTGTAACAGTCTCTTGGCTCAACGGTATGGGGAAGAGACACGCGTTTCAAACACTCGGACCAAGCAGAGACTATTGAATTATGAGACCAAACTGGTCCCCCACCTGTCTTACAAGTGTCTGTCTGTTTGTCTGTCTGTCTGTCAGTCAGTTTATACACGTACATGTATTTGTTTGTCTTTTTGTTTGCAAGCTGTTTGTAGTGTTTATGTTTAAATTTGGTTTGCATGATTACATTTACAGTCACTTGGTGATTAAATATTGAGATAGCCATACAGGCCTGATGGCAATAAGACTTTGTGACCAGCCGGACAAACTGTAGTTATAAGCTTATGTCTGCCGGACAGACAGCTTTCTTGTTCTTACATTTTCTTGAAACGTTTGAACTTATACATGCAAATGACTTTAGTCCAGTTTCAACCAGACCACTTTTTAATATTTGTACTTTTACCGACGGACCATTTTCGGTAAGTTTCGAATAGGCCGGTAGTTGATTAAATAAGTTTTTATTTAATCACTCCGAGACAGCCTCCTAACAAGTGCCTGCAACTGGCAGATCAGAATGCATACAGCTCGTAGACATGTTCATTCTGGTTTTAGAATAGCAGATAGTAAGTGGAACCAGATGGTGTTGCTTCTTTTATCTCTTTCTAATACCTCGTCACCCTATGAACTTTTTGTTTTCTACGAGACCCTTCTGGGAGTCTAAGAATTAACCCTGTGTTACATCGTACTCTGCACAGACCCAATGCATGGTTTTATAACTGGCCGCCTTTCACTATGACGTCGATGACGCTCAAGACGTTGCATTCTGTCACTACATTACTATGTAATATGAGAAAAAATTATCTTTTGTGTTTGTCTGCAGCACATGCGAGTCGACCTGTGCTTGTTTGCTAATTTTCTGTTGATATCATATGTTTATTATCACTACATTAAAGAACAAATTGTTTCTACCAACAAGTCATTTGTTTGCCAATCTTGTGGAAAGGAATGACGTTCAAAAGCAGGTGTTAAATCCCACCAGAGACACAGAGGACACTAAAGAGAGTCATCACTGTTATCAGTGGACATGCCATCATCATATCATCATCATTATCACTACAATTGCAGACAAAGAGTGCCTCGGTATTGTTGTCCAGTAACAGCAAAGCAGCCACCTCAGCATCCATTTCACATTGACGTAGTGCTTTTTGGTATGGTATTCAGAAAAAGGGTAGCAACAGTGAGACGAGAGGGAGAGGGAGAGGGAGAGAGAGAGAGAGAGAGAGAGAGAGAGAGAGAGAGAGAGAGAGAGAGAGAGAGAGAGAGAGAGAGAGAGAGAGAGAGCAGAAAGTGGCAACAGAGTGAATGTGTGTCTCCACATAACGTGTATCTTTTATGCAAATTGCATATCCTATGGATATCGCACATCGTAACATCTGCATATTGCTATCCTATATTAGGGCGTATCTTCACTTAATTAACTCCACCCTATTTTAACACCTACTCTAATCCCCAGTTATTTTGTAGTCTACCCCAAATCTCACCCGAGTTAACCCTGTGAAAACACGCTCATTGATTGCTTTCTTTTCTAAAAACGTTTGACAAAGTGTCCCGTCAATTCTTGTCGGACCTGACAAATGCTAGAGTTGGTTTGGAAAATGTCGGATGTCCGGCTGTTATTTCCAGGCCTGCCATGCGTGTGATGAGTGAAATGGCCATGCAGATGACGATTGAATCGACAGACGGTATGCTTAACTAAATGTCAGGTGACTCCTCTAGACAAAGAAGTGGCTGCACGAACGTACAAGTTTAGAAACAGACAGACAGGCTGACGAACAGGCAAGCAACAGACAAAGTGTAAACGAGTGTGTTTGTGTGTTTAGCTTGCTGAGCGTTACGTTAAAACAACACACGCCAAGACTCACGAACAATACACTCTGGATGTTCTCGACGTTTTCTTTATCGACAAGAAGTCGACATTCACCGACATCGGCAACAGGTAACCACACGACACAGTCACAACATCCTTCTATCACTCATTCCACAAACATCCATCATATCAGGCAGCTCTTATGGCATGGCTCTAGGCTGACCGATTGGGTTGGCATTCTGAGTGAAGGTCTCAAGATTGCACCCCCAGAAGCACCAGTCACAGGCTACATGGTATTACATCAGCTGTTTATGATATTTTAATGTGTGATTTTTGTATGTTTTTGTTTCAGTTTGGAAAAGGTGTCTATTTTGCTGATATCTGTTGGAAGAGTGCAAACTATTGTTTTGCTACTCGCTCGAAAAACGTCGGTCTTCTTCTACTTTGTGATGTTCGT
The DNA here is from genome assembly GCF_963422355.1 of Corticium candelabrum. Taxonomy (NCBI): domain Eukaryota; kingdom Metazoa; phylum Porifera; class Homoscleromorpha; order Homosclerophorida; family Plakinidae; genus Corticium; species Corticium candelabrum. The sequence goes on from NC_085095.1 coordinate 7,471,255, forward strand.
TTAGCGTCGTCGTTGTTTGTAGATTGTTGGTGTGATTGATGGCTGTGTGGTGTAGGTATCATTGGGGACAACGAATGATTTGTTAGCTGCAGATTATGATGCAGATCAGCTGCATCGTAGAAAGCAGAGTGTTATGGGGAAAGGAAGGATTACACCTGATCCAGAGAATATACACACAATGTGAGGAGACAGATTGAACAGATTGAGACAGATGGATGGACAGACAGACAGACAGATGGACAGATAGACAGACAGATGGACAGATAGACAGACAGATAGACAGACCTACAGACAGACAAACACACATACATACAAATTTATATTTGTGCAGGTCTGATGGTTGTGTCGTTCTTCTCGGTCCAACTTGTGATACCAAAGTACATAACCCACACGGTAAAATGCACGAATGTAATACATAACTCCATCTATCAATAAAACAAATAATAATTAATTAGTAACTAATATTTATAATAATATAATTAATTATTATTGATATATTATATAATACAAAATAATATAATCAGCATAAGAATTTGATGTGTAGTCACTAAAGTGAATGAGAGTTGGTCGACTAGAATCCTGATGCATACATACATGCGTACACTGTGTCTGATATGGACAACAGGCATGAGTTTGTTTGTGTCTGTCATGGTTATCTAAGACGTGTGTCCTCAATTTAACATGTTTCCATGTTTACAGGATTGTTGATATTGGAGACAAAATATTACAAAATTAATAATTAATTATTTAAATAAATAAATAAATAAATAATTAAATACATAAATAATTAGAAACATTAGATGCAAATATTTACTTCAATAGACACATGAGGGTGACACGATGTTTTCTTGTAGATCAAGATGCGTTATCTGGTGAAGCTGAGATTCAATTTCCAATAGCTATCAGCAGTTCAATACAAAACAACTAAACTTTTGTCTTTACTGTATCTTCTATATACACTATTTGTACAATAACTTCCATTATAATGAGTGTTCATCTTGTAAGAAGAGGCTGAGGTTTGTGTGTCTGTCCTTCACTCGTGGTGTGATATCATGCTGTACAAGTCGACATAAATGAACGTATTGGTGACTGCTTGACATCCTGCCACATCCAGTCAATGATGAAATATCAGAGATGATCAAGTTGAAGTGAACCTACAGACACAATCAACGTCTCATTGGTGTGTATTTGATATACTGAATAATATGTGAGTCAAGAGACACTCAAGTGGTCGATTTATGTTCTAACTATCTTGTGACTGTTTGTGCTCAGTCGTATGTCTCTGTTTTTGTATGTCTGTTGCTTGTGTGTCTGTCTGTACTTGTGTTGCTCTACAATTGTTTTCTTTCCACTCACACTCATGCATACACATTTGAACTCAACAGATTCACCAACAGTATGTCATGCAACTTAATAATGTTACCTTGTTCTAAGGCAGTTACATCATTGCTTTGTGTGTAATTTCAATCAGTTGTGTCATCCTATCAATAACCATCTTGTTCACAAACAATCCACTGTCATCAAAATTTTCTTTTTTCCTGATGATATTTTCTTCTGGATGATAGTCATCTACATATATTGTAGCTGCACACAACAATAAGGATGTTGGTTCGCAGCAAGCAAAGTGTGTTGTCTTGTTTCTCTTACTTCCTTTTCCCGTCCACATATAGATAATTACTTCTTTGTTTCAGAGCAAACAACAATTATTGTTATGTATAGGATTATCACTCTGTATGACTCGTGTTCCAATCAGTTCGTGCCAAGCTTAGATTCAATCTCTCTCCTGACTATTCCTCCCACTCCAGCTTTATCACAAGCGACCAACAACTGCTGAACTGTAGCATGTCCGTTTTGATCTGTCCAGGCTGACAAAACTTTACGTGATTTTGCTTTCAACATGTAAATTGGTTGGTCACATTCCGTTAGCACTCCTTCTGAAACAGCAAGGTATCTACCTAGTTCATGCCAACGATGTCCAACGTTTTCAGCTACTATTTCTTTGATGAGTGGAGTGACCCTGTCAGAGTCACCAGGTGGAGTCGTCTTCTCAGATGCTGCATCAGGCAACATCAAGTAACTCAAATGCTTTTGAGGTTCAGATGGAATGCGAGCAACAAGTAGAGCATCATACAATTCACATACCATCAGTTGGTTGTCTCTTGACTCTAACCACTCACTCAATATGCGGAATGCTGGTGGCTGGACAAAACTGGAGTCAGAAATGTTTTGCTGTAGCTTTGATACCATAGACTCAGACTGGTCAGAACCAAATATGATACTTGTTAAGGAAGGCCAGAACTCTCCAACATCTGCTGCTATCTGGTGGAGATCCAATCGATCCACTGGAGTTGCACTTTCCGAAGACAAAACGTGACATAAAGGAATACCTTTCTTTACACTTGGACACACTAAATAAATACAAAACTACACATAAACACATTCTATGTGAAGACAGGATTCGTGTTTGTTGTTTACCCTGTTGTACTGCTTGGATGTGTTTGGACATCTCTGCACTGTATCTTCCTGCTACAGCATCTACAGCAAATGTTCCCCACGATTCATTTGGCACAAACTGCTTAGGTCGACCTAGGGGAAACTTTCTACTTGTGCTAGAAGAACTTCCACTGTAGATGAATCTATCAGGGAGAACACCAGGAACAGACTGGAGAAGATCCTCCATGTCTGACACACAACGAAGAAGAACATGCCACAATCTGCCAACACTGTGATGTGACTTGACTACTCTACCACTGAGACATATAGAGCCAGGTGAAGTATTCTTGCTGCAATTGATAAGCAAAGTCACTGCACCATAACACATCAGCAGTCCACTGCTCCAGTGACGAATAAAATTGGAGTGACGATGGCAACGAGCAGACAGTCGTTCAAACAAACCCAATGGACGTTCATATGCAAATGAGTATTCCACTGCAACTTGTATGACTCCAAGTGGTATATCTAGAGGCCAAAGTTCACTAACATCCTCTGGTTTCTCATCATTGAGTAACCATGGCAACAACAAGCCAACATTATGTTGTTTTAGCTTAGAAATCATTTCTTTGCAACTGTCTGTTTGCTCTTGATGACGATTTTGTTCTATTGTGTGACCAGATGAATCTGATGTCGGGTTGGTGCTACTTGGCAGAGCTAAAGTGATCTGACGTCTTCCCAGAGCGTGTGCCAGTTCCTGAACTACATCGTCTGATGAGCCAGTTAGATAACCAAAGTCGAGAGCAAGAAAAAGCTTAATAAACATGTCAACATGACGATCTGCAGTAAGATGGAACTCACTCCACAGTGCCAGCAGCATAGATATCCTAGCAATGCCATTAAAAACAAGATCACTTTTCATCTCCTTAAACTTCTGAGGACCTATATCTACCCCAATAAACCGATCATCATATTCTAAAGATTCGTGATCATGTCTGAAAACAGCCTTAAGTAAAGTGACCACAAATGGTGGTACAGGAAAGAGAACTTCTGCTAAAGTCGGGTGATGAGAGTAATACAGAATGCTTCCTACCTGGTTCAGGTAGTTTAGCAACTCACGACAGCTTTCTTCTGTCAGTCCGTGCTCTACACACAGTTGCATTGCATAAGAGACATCTGTAATGGGGACAGACGTGTGAGGTTGTGGTGTAATCAACTTGTCTTCTACAGTCACCCATGATGATGGCAGCTCTGTGTGCAGTGAAGGCAGCAGCCTTTCATTACCACACAGTTGTCTTAAATGAACCTTCACACTGACCACACCCTCGTGTGTAGCTGCACTCGTCAATAGCACATTTTCTTCAACAGTTATTCGCTGAAAGTCAAAAAAGTGAAGACGTTCTGATACGTATTTGTTCTTTGGAGAATCTCCAGTTGCAATGATGCGTTTCATTCGATCAATCTCAGCTTGTCTGATCTTCAAGAATTGACGTAGACAAGTGTGCAGATGTTCGTTCCACTTTCTACTCATTTCTTCTCTTGACATGTCGATCATCAGATCAACTTTACTCACAACAATAGCAATGTGAGCTCTGCTGTTTCTGTCATACACAACTTGCAGGAAATCTGCAATATTTTGTCGAAAACATTGTTGAGTAAACTTATACTGATTGCTGTCAACAACAATCAATACCAATGAATTGTCACTGATGAACAGCTGGTTAGTTAGCATGTACGCTCTATGGCCACCACAGTCAAGGAGTTTGCATTCTATTTTATCATCCAGCTTCATCACTTTTTCTACTACCCCTATAGTTCTCTTATCGGGTTCTGCCAGAAATGGTTTACCACTCTCCAGTGCTTCAACGAAGCTTGTTTTTCCTGCCATTGTAGTTCCCATCACTAGAATCTTTATTCTGCCACGTCGCACTCCACCCACCTTATCCAGCTCACGGAAATATTCTCTTATAAAATCAATGCCTTGGTTGCACACTTCAATGGGTGGAAACACTAATGGGCATCCATCCACTTTCAATTCCTTAAGTCTGGAGCTAAAGACAAATTCCTTAGGAAGATGAGTGACTGAAGTTCCTGATATGTCGACTTCTTCAATTGTGACTTCTACAAGTACATATGACAACAATTGTTAAGCAAAACAAAATATTCAGTAAACAAGTACATATGGTGTAGACTGAAACCCAATAATCATTTTACAAAGAAACAAATACAAGTAAGTTTCAATCACTTCATTCATTAGGCATTCTGTCTTATCATCTTGATAACACACTTCACCTCTGTTTTACTCCATTATCTATTATGCTATAAACTATTATCTGTTAGTCTACTAAACACAACATTTATCATATTCACATCACAAAGCAGCAAACTTGCCAACTACATGCATGCCACACTTACCATCCATAATTAAGACTAAATCATCCAACACTCTAGTTTAACCTTACAAACGTAAATAAGTTAATGACTAACTAAAATGGTTACAGATTTTATTGTACAAGTGCAATCGACAATGTGAAACGCAACTAATTTATTAGTAAGTTACTTATTGATTAGCAAACAATGACAAATCATTTATAAACCTATTTCGTTGCATGTTGTCAAGTGTATTCATACTGTTGCTAGGATTATTTTTAGAGCATCGAGGCATTACACATAGCAACGGGTCAATATGCATAGCAACGGGTTAATACACATAGTAACAGTGTATTTACAGGTGAATACACGTAAAAACCTCTGTATTGTAATGGCTCAAATGTTTGTTAATATATAGAATGTGGCAAGAGAGAGGCAACATGCAAGACAACATGCAACAAAACACTTAGAACATGGCAGGATCGACAATACCACAATACTCCCCTCGACTACTCAGGCTTCCCTCGAAAATTAGCCTTTGCTTTGCCTATACAACACCATACTTCATCACATTTTATACACAATTGTAACTACCCGTCACCTCTCACTCTTACTGACATAACTCACACTCCAACAATTCTCCAACAATTACAGTCAAACAAGTGAACGTTAACTAGCCTTTTTATGCCTGTTAATTAAGCTGATTGGCTGATACAAATGTGACCTTACAAAAGTTTAAGATAACATATGTTATAAATACTATACTTGATTAAACAAATAATTATCGCTTTCATAAACAACACTTTGAACACACATGCTGGACAAATGACAATGTAACATCAAAAATGTTTGAACACTACAACTGTTGAACATTATCTAAAGACCACAAGAACAAGAAAGGCAAACACACAGACAAACTTTCAAGACCATAAAATATAAGTACCGTAAATGGTAAATGCCAGAGATGCTTATTAATGTAAATCAAACAAATCTATAGCCTTTGTGCTTGATGAAGAGCCCAAGCACCTAGTCAAACAGAGGCGCTGCGAGGCTTCAACAAGACAATTTTAGTTATGAAGTTGACAGTACTTAATTCCAAAACCAACCATCCCAGCTCAACTTGTTTCAGAGTAAAAATGCATAATGTAATGAATGTCACTCAAGAACGTATTGCACATGACTAAATTAGTGGTATCTTTCTCTAGTTATAACAGTCACAAGTCATATTACTATTTACCTGTATTTGGTACACTTTCTATACCACAATTGCTTAGATCCAATCTCCACAAGTTCAGTCCATTCCATATATTGTTGGGAAGACACAACAATCTCTTCTTATCAGACAAATTCAATGTTCGTAAACGTTTCCACTGCAAACATGAAAATGTGGGAAATACTTCTAGTTTGCTTTCTGACAAATCCTGCTCTTCTTCTAGATCATGAAGATCATTCAATTCAGCTGGCAGCTGCTGTATGTTACACCAACTCAAATCTAACTTTTTCAACTTGGTAAGACCTGTACATGAGAATGGCTGAAGATTTTTGTTCAATGACAAATCCAGCTCTTCTAGATTAAGAAGATCATTCCATTCAGCTGGCAGCTGCTGTATGTTACACCCACTCAAATCTAACTTTTTCAACTTGGTAAGACCTGTACATGAGAATGTCTGAAGATTTTTGTTCCATGACAAATTCAGCTCTTCTAGATCATGAAGATCATTCCATTCAGCTGGCAGCTGCTGTATGTTACACCAACTCAAATCTAACTTTTTCAACTTGGTAAGACCTGTACATGAGAATGTCTCAAGATTTTTGTTCCGTGACAAATCCAGCTCTTCTAGATCATGAAGATCATTCCATTCAGCTGGCAGCTGCTGTATGTTACACCAACTCAAATTTAACTTTTTCAACTTGGTAAGACCTGTACATGAGAATGTCTGAAGATTTTTGTTCTGTGACAAATCCAGCTCTTCTAGATCATGAAGATCATTCCATTCAGCTGGCAGCTGCTGTATGTTACACATACTCAAATTTAACTTTTTCAACTTGGTAAGACCTGTACATGAGAATGGATGAAGATTTTTGTTCCATGACAAATTCAGCTCTTCTAGATCATGAAGATCATTCCATTCAGCTGGCAGCTGCTCTATGTTACACATACTCAAATTTAACTTTTTCAACTTGGTAAGACCTGTACATGAGAATGTCTCAAGATTTTTGTTCCGTGACAAATCCAGCTCTTCTAGATCATGAAGAGCATTCCATTCAGCTGGCAGCTGCTGTATGTTACACATACTCAAATCTAACTTTTTCAACTTGGTAAGACCTGTACATGAGAATGTCTGAAGATTTTTGTTCCGTGACAAATTCAGCTCTTCTAGATCATGAAGATCATTCAATTCAGCTGGCAGCTGCTGTATGTTACACCCACGCAAATCTAACTTTTTCAACTTGGTAAGACCTGTACATGAGAATGTCTGAAGATTTTTGTTCCATGACAAATTCAGCTCTTCTAGATCATGAAGATCATTCCATTCAGCTGGCAGCTGCTCTATGTTACACATACTCAAATTTAACTTTTTCAACTTGGTAAGACCTGTACATGAGAATGTCTCAAGATTTTTGTTCCGTGACAAATCCAGCTCTTCTAGATCATGAAGATCATTCCATTCAGCTGGCAGCTGCTGTATGTTACACATACTCAAATCTAACTTTTTCAACTTGGTAAGACCTGTACATGAGAATGGATGAAGATTTTTGTTCCATGACAAATTCAGCTCTTCTAGATCATGAAGAGCATTCCATTCAGCTGGCAGCTGCTGTATGTTACACCTACTCAAATCTAACTTTTTCAACTTGGTAAGACCTGTACATGAGAATGTCTGAAGATTTTTGTTCCGTGACAAATTCAGCTCTTCTAGATCATGAAGATCATTGCAGTCAGCTGGCAGCTGCTGTATGTTACACACACTCAAATCTAACTTTTTCAACTTGGTAAGACCTGTACATGAGAATGTCTCAAGATTTTTGTTCCATGACAAATCCAGCTCTTCTAGATCATGAAGATCATTCCATTCAGCTGGCAGCTGCTCTATGTTACACAGACTCAAATTTAACTTTTTCAACTTGGTAAGACCTGTACATGAGAATGGATGAAGATTTTTGTTCCATGACAAATCCAGCTCTTCTAGATCATGAAGATCATTCCATTCAGCTGGCAGCTGCTGTATGTTACACCCACGCAAATTTAACATTTT